>NC_143410.1:7207327-7509568 GCF_059467195.1 Physcomitrium patens
GTCTCTGTCGATGGGGTCCAGAATCTCTGCGAGAATTCAAAAGACGGAGTTCATAGATGGGCATGATTATCAATGCGAGTAAAGAAATCAATCAGACGAGGAGATTAGTGTAAATTTACAAGGTAGGGTAGGGTGCGCACCAGCATTAGAAACTGGGAGTTGATTATGAGAAGCATAGTGGGCGTGTAACTCTTTGCCGGATTTGTACAAGATTACAATAAAATTGTATAGTCCATCACCCAGAATGACGGCAATGGCAATGAAGACCTTGTAGCCGTAGAGACCTTTGAAGTTGCTGGATCCAAGACCAGCAGGGTACCAAATACCTTCATAACTTGCGATCAGTGGCCACAACAGGCACCATGAAAGGATTGCGCCAAGAAGGACGGAGACGTTCACGATATGGGGGCATATGATGCCTGCTCCGATGTAGGTCATGCTGAAGTCGAAGTACATCCTGAAAATTTGGGTCAAGAGATGAGGCATGAGTGAATTGTACGTAGAAATTTCAACCATTCCCCGCTTGGTATTGTGGGGAGGCTAACTCTGTGTAATTAATTTTATCTGCTTTTTCAGTAAGACTTATGATAAGGAAAAGAAAGTAGAGATAAGATTGCGCACATGTTGTGATAAGCCTTCAAACCTAAGGTTGGAAATTGGTCGAATCCACAGCTGTCACCAATGCCGCTAAAGAACCACTTGAAGGCTGAGAAGACAAAGCTCAAAGTAAAATACTTGCCTAGACACGTAACTTGCGTCCTGTGCTTCCACAAACATTCCATAAGTAAAAGTTTATTATCTATACTCTTGTACAAATGCTTCCAACCAGAATGCACTATAAACGCCTGTTCAGGAGGTAACTCTCAACCATGAACTACATCAATAATCGGAGAAACAGCTTTCTAACCAAGAGAATGGTTAAGGAACCTACTTAGCAATCTCTACACCTCCTGGGGTGTGGAAGCTGTTAATTAGAATACCCGTTGCAGTACCACTTGGGTATGTAAGTCTGTAATCAATGATCATAATCTGGACCGACATGAAAGCAGACAAGAGGAGTAAGGCAACGGTGACTCAACCAATTTCACAAGCAAAACTTCTCTGACAAAGCGAAATTCTGCCAACAAATCTTCAATCTCTTTCAGCAAACTACTACACAATGAGATAAATTACCAAAAACAAATAAAAGAGTACACGCAAGACTTAAATGTTGATTGATAAGGCGGTACCTTCCGAAGGATGACAATGGAGAAAATTCCAACGAAACTGACAACAAACACGAACGCAGTCATCCAACCAAGACCTGGGTTCTTCACATCCTCATTGCCCGGAATATCTCCAGCCCCAGCCGCAGAGATCTTGTCATGCGTCGCCTGATCCATTCCAAGCAAATAAGAGCCAAATCCGCCTGCAATCATATCACATTCAACGTAATCAACCAAGCAGTTATATTTTGCACTTTCAGAAAATTAAGATGAAATTAGATAAAATAGGTTTAAGATGAAGATCTAACATTTAAAACACGTAAATAAACAAAGAAGCAAAGAACGGTAGGTGTTTTATCTATGTTTGCAATAGCAAGTGTTCGTACCACTGAAAGCAATCCCGTAGCATGAGACAACGCAAGTTTGAATTACGGTGTTCTCTTGGCGAGTGAAAGGTTTGGTGAAGAATCCACACTTCGACGATATTGCGGTCCACATTCTGATGAAGAAGAAACCCAACAATCCTGCCGAAATGTTCAGCGAGGGTATGATTCCTACCGTCAGGTTGAGCTTGTGTGTGATGATGCAAAACAGGAACCCCAAGAAAAACGCTACCATGAGACCCCTCATGGTGAGCTGGTCTTGCCAGCGAGGAACTTCAAGGGACATGAAGCCATCTTCCAAGCTGACGGCGCCAGCGGAGGCGTCAAATTTGCCGTGAAGCTTTGGAACTGTAATGTCCGGCACCTTCAAGTCGGAGTCTGGAACTTCGTTATGGCCAGTGCTTGTGGAGTCGCTGGCGTAGTGGGTTCCGTGGCCGTGGCGGCGTACCAGGTATCCTTCAACTTCTTTCTTTCGCGCCATTGCCAATTTCTTCACCAGACTTTGAGAAGACGAAAGGATCCCCGCTCGAATAAGCTCATACGCGTCAGATTTCTGAATTCTCGACGAAAACAAGCGTCAGAAAACAATCACAATTGCTTAACTCCAACCAAAGAGCACAAGCATCTGATCCAAGAAGAAAATGCAAAAATCTATTCCGGCGAAAAATCCGTGACTTCACAATCCATCTCAAAATCACAGAATTCGAGCGAGTCAAACGAAAAGCGAGAACTGCACAGTTACACACGCAATATCTGAAAGATGCTTGGAACGCCTAGAATTCTACGCAAAGGTAAACAGATACAAAAATCGGAAAGTCTCGCTAACCTCTGGCCACCCCACCGACCGAGTGAAGAAGAAAATGGAAACTTAACATAAGCCAATTGGAAAGCCAAAGACGAGAAATTATTGAACGAAGGCAAGGTACCCCTAAACTATTCTGTTTTGGTCTCCTTGAACACAAATGCAACACAATCAGATGAAGCGGTACTCTGCGACACCCATCGTGATTCTCACCATGAAAACTTTCAAATGGAAAATGTAAAAGAGCTTAACTTGTGGAATCAGATTCTCTCCAGTTTTCCTAAAAGTAGTATTAATGCACTTAATGAAGCAAGGGATGCGTGGACTGGAGGGGATGGAATTTTTGGAAAGCAATGGACGGATCCCGTAGAAATGCATTCCTGATCTGGCGGAAGTAACAGGACTGTGCAGAGCCAGAGTGGCGTAAAGAACTGGCCCCACATGCCAGCACGCAGTCCTTTTCATTCGGCTTTCAACGTGCACACCTACCCTTAATACAAAGCCCGCGTCAGAACCAACCCCAATAAAGTTGGCAAGATCGCACATATCCGCTTTCCATGAGTTCCAGTGTCCAAAGAACAAGCAAAGCTTCGGCAAATCTTCAAACCAGACCCCTGAACAGCAGACGTGGCTTGCGACCGACAACCAATCCGGAATCAAAGGTTTAAGCAAAATGGGTTTCGTTCACAAACAAAAGCAGCGTCAGGGAGAGTGAAACAAGAACCATGGCGGCGATAGCGCAGCGTGGGTCGACAGAAAGAGAATACAGAACTTGTAATTCTTTGACATCCCTCCAACAAAACCCAGCTACAACCCGATACTATTTACTGACACACAGTGTCAATGAGAAGCAGCCATAATCGGTGCCACTGCGAGCCTGGAGCACGAGAGAGAGAGAGAGAGAAAGAGACACACACACGAACCTCCAAGCATCTGTCCGAGGCTCAATCATGCACGACGGAGCCCTTCTCCCTGCAACTCCCGGGACACAATTGCAGCGGGTTTGCACGCGAAGCTGGTGCACACTTACGTGCACAAGCGCAACGACAAAGCTCCCCCGAAACCATGCCCAGATTCAGTGAGGGCCCAAAATCCAGATCAGTTCCAAAACAAAGCGCGCGCCCGCACACACGCACACACGCTTGCCATGATCCTCACACAAAAAATAAAATAAAATAAAATGAAAAAATAACAACAACAACAACAACAACAACAACTGGTGATGCAGTCCTCATCAGGATCTATTAGGTCAAATCCTCCACCAACAACCACCGCATCCAACAAAACACTCTTGAATATGTGGATTGTAAATTTGCATCCACTGGTTGCGCCCGGATCCATTCATGATCTGCACAACATTACACTAATATTATGTGATTAGTGCATAACACAATGAAAATGGGTGATTAGGAATCAGGGCAACACCGTTTCACAAGCAAACCAAGGCCATGCGCAGTCTTATTTTTTTACATTTCTTTTCTTATTTTATCAGCCAGACTGTGAATTGGGCTTTGCAAAATATAAGATTAGATATCTTACAGTCTTCAATTTGCTCTTGATTAATAATATAAATAAATAAAATTTTAATTCAATAATTTTCTTTAATGCTTAAAAATATATAATTTTTAGTTTTTAAAATAAATTTACATATGAAAATCTTAATAATATATATATATATATATATATATATATGTGTGTGTGTGTGTGTGTATTCATTTTTAATATTTATGTCACATTTAATTATTTTATAAAAAAAAACATCTAATGTCATTTTTAAGCAATATAATTATTTAAAATCATATTATATAAACTTAAAATTTTAAAATAAAGATTATTATTATGATTATAAAATTGATCTTCAAAAAAAAGTCCAACCATTGTATGAACTAATTTACAATACATATTAATAATCAAAATAAAAAATCATTAAATTTAATATTTATGTTAATAAATATCTTATAAAAATAATTATTTAATATTTAAATATTTTTATTGATGCACATGAAATATCATTAATGAAACAAAACAAAAAATTATATGTAGAAGTTATAGATGATTGATCTTTGTTCTTTAATATCATTATTTATAAAACATTCATATAGATATATCAATACATAGTCATAATAGTCTAATAAAATTTAATGGCACTAGATCTTTTGTTAATCTAATGATTTAAAATCTATTGTAGTCAAGAAATTATATCTCTTAAATAGATTAAATTTTTCATAATCTTAATTTTTTTTCACAATGATTTTAAGAATATTTTTAACAAAATAATGTTATAATTCATAAACAACCAAATCCTTATTTATAAAATCAAGAACAATTATATGTGTTACAAAACTAAAATATCTATTATCAAATACAAAGAGACTAGAGATTCTTGAGATAACACAAAAATACAATAAAGGTCTCAGTCATATCAATGAATAAGTCAATATAGAGGCATATATTACAATACAATATACTAAATATAATAAAGGTCTTACTCTTGCTAAATTTTCAACCTACCAATTACCTACAAATATTTATAAAATCAAATTAATGAATACAAAGCTTGTAAGATTTTTTTTTATAAGATAGTATGAAATTTACTTACTTTTATTTTTATATGATTTTTTTATCCTCATAATTACAAATACAATTATTAATGTTTATTACATTATTTTATCTTCAACAAAGAAGTTCTATGAGGAGCCCTAATTACATGTTAAAAAAGTCCAAGATACATCAAATTGTATTAGCTACATACTTTGAACTTTATTCTTTTCAAAGCTAGTTAATAGGTCCTTACAACTATTACTAGTGTCTTATATTAAGGCAAGAAAATAACCTTATTATTTGATTATTGTTGAAACCTTCATAACTTCCTTCAAATAAAATATTTAAAATACTATTAAGAGTAATTTATACATTCAATAATATTACCAAATAGTAAGATTCTTTTTTAATGTTGTGATGCCAAATGCATTGTATTTTGCCATCTATTCAAAGAAGAATATATTATTTTTTTTAAAAAAAATTATTACAATATCTTAAAAGCTATAATAATCTCAATGCTTTATTAAATAACTTAGTTAATGATAGTTCTTGAGTTGAATGCATTTGTTGATGATTTTTTATCTCCTTATCATCACAAATATATAAAATTTATTATTATTATTATTACTATTATTAATAAAAGATAGAATGTAATCTTTATTAAATTTATTTTATTTTATAGCAAATAATAATAATAATAATTATTATTTCTATATCTTAATTTTGATGGATGTTGTCAATGAAAAGAACTATCTTTCTTTATTATATTTGCTAGATTTATGGATGGCTCTAATGTACATTCATTAATATCATATTTGTGATAATATATAAAATACTTTAATTTATTTTAGCATTGCTTTGAATCTAAAACATCTTTTGCTTTAAATTCATTATTGTGGTCTATTTCAATAAAAGAAGGTGGCATTTGTCTTCTTTCTAAGATATTCAATGTCTTGTATGGATTAAAAAGAGATACATGGAATACAAGATAGATATTTATAGATTCCAATAAGTATAATTAATATGTAATTCGATTGATTTATTTGTAAATAAAAAATGATCTATATTTATAATAATCAAACTTTTCATAAAAGAAAATAGTCTTAAAATTACAATTAAATTATCATATCTTGTCGCCAAGATAGAATTGAGATTTTTTATTCCAATAGATATTTGAATTGGTATTTTATTATTCTTCAACTTCATTTAATTATGTCTTTATGTTGCATGTAGCTCTAATAGATAATTTCTCAAATCTTCTACAGTAAGATTATTAGCTTTTGAGAAGTCAAAAGTATCAAATCATAGATGATAATCACAATTAATATAAAAAATTATTATTAAATAGAAAGATATACCATATTATTATAAATAAACTTTGCAAATGGCAAAATAATTTTCAAATCATTTAGATATCAAGGACATGAATTTCAAAGAACCAAAAGATCTATACACTCTTATGTCACTCAAAAAGATTGGAGAATCACTCAAAGATAGTTTAATATTAAACTAAAATAGCTATTGCCAATGACAGGAAGACTAGAAAGTCTTAAAACAAGATTAAAGACTAAAAAGGCATTGACAAGAGTAAAAAATTCTTCACTCTTATTCCCATATACATTATCAACTAGGAGCTACATGACAACATCCTATATGACCTCCAATACATGTTCAATTTATAAGACATATGTCTTAACTTATAAGGCAAGTTACTTATATGTGCACCACATTGTTAGCTTGTACTACAAGCTACCTACACATGTAACACATGGCTAACTATTGGCCGTGTTCCTAATATACCAATCAACTATAAATATGTATAATTTCAAATACAATCTATAAAGCTTCTAAGAAGCTATGCTACAAGATAATATCAAATTTACCTATATTTACTTTCTACCTAGTACTTCTTATCTAGGTGAATATATATATATATATGTGACATTAGATGATAATTGATGGTATATCTTAAGTATTATTCCAATATTTGATTTACTTGTTTTGTTTAACTATTAGTTTAAAATTAAAACGATAAAGATATATGTCTACCTTCAATATTTTAAAATAGTTATTTAAAATTTAAACAAATTATAAGTTCTTTTATTTGATATAATATTCCTTGAAAATCCATAATAGTAATAAATATTATCAAAAAGAACTCTAGTTGTTTTTTTACTTATAAAAGTTTTTGTGCATAGCAAAAAATGTGCCAACTAAAAGAAATAATCTACTATTACAAATATAGAGCCATAAGCACTGGAGATTAAAAGATTTGTAATAAAATCTTCAAAAATAAATAACTATAATTGTTTTGATAGAAGTAGTGGTTGGAAAAATTAATAAAAATATTGACAAGGTTTTTTTGATTTTAAATAAATATTTCATGATTATAAAAAGGTTTTAATTACCTTTCAAAATTAAAATTATTAAAAGTCTCTTGAAATTACCTCCAGGAACCACAATTTCCACGAAAGAGAGTGATTTGGATGAGGCAAGGAAGTTTCGAAGAAGGAGAAGCCTCGTAATTGCCAGGAAGGAGGGAACGCAGGGCTTTCGAAGACGAAGACGAAGACGATGATGATGCCCACAATTGCGATGATAATGCGAAGTTGAGGGACGAGGAAGAGGACAATATTCAGGTGAAGCAAACCAAAGCAAAAGCAAAGCAAAGTAAAGCCCTTTTATTGCAGCGTCGCACAAGCTGTGAGTGTGCGCCACGGAGGAGCTCGTAACAGTGAAGTCATCCCCCCCTCCTCCTCATTGCTGCTGTTTCTCGCACCTCGACTGACCGCATTATGGCTTCCGATCTCGAGGAATCGCGGGCCCATGTTCGTGAGTTTTTTCCTCCACACCAGATTCGCTTCCTTTCTACGTGTTGTGTGTTGTGGGGAGAGATCGAGTTCGTGAGCAGGGTCTTCGATTGTAACCCGGTTTGCAGTGTGGGCTACTGAAGCATCTACATGCAGCTGTGAGCGGAATCCCGTCTTCGGATTCTGTGTTTCTTGTGTATGCCCTTCCTCCTGTCTCGATGATTACTTTGTTGGGTCTTTCTAGCTTTCTAAAAATTTTGATCGAGAGTGTGGGTAGGAGTTCAGCGTCTCGCTGGAAACGCACATTGTGGGCTGCCGCTTCTGTTGAAGCACATTGCACGCGAATGTTGGGATTTAGACATTCATTTGCCCCTCCGTGTTATTTTTTATTTTTTTAAATTTATTTTTGGTTGCATTTTGAATTACTTTGGTGCTTTGAATCTCAGGCGGGTGTCGCGTACTTAAGATGATACCAATACTTCCATGATTTGTCGCTATTATGCGAAGCCTAAGATTTTCTGTAGCTGTTTGAACGTGGACAAGGTTTTGTGGGATCCAATACCAGCTTCCATGCAGATTCAATTGTCAAGGTGGTAGTATACTCACACAGGATAGTACTCCTTTGGCGGATTAGAGTGGCTGGGGATCAGCCTTGATCGGTGACGGCTTCCTGTTCTTATGCCACGGGGGTGCCGTCACAGGCGTTACGAAAGACGTTTTTACCATGAATGTAAGCAGGACACAATTGGGATAACATCATAAGTGGAGTGGCACTCAATCCTGGCTTGAATTAAGGGAAAGAGGCAAAAACATGACGAAAATGGACGATGTTCATGGATCTCAATACTCTCCTTTTGTTGCATTCATGTGCGTCCTTCCGACACCATCTCAATCTCAAACCCTATTGTCTGAAATCTTACTATCCTTGCATCAATTCCCTTGGTATTATATTGAATAAGTGGAAGACGGCAATTTTCGCAGTAAACGTGTATACAAGGACTCACCAAAGAATGAGTGTAGTTTTAAATGAAGTGGGTGATTCGGTTCTCAACTCTTACCCTAAATGGTGACATACTTGCAGCTATCTCTTCAATTTGATGGTTGGAACGGGATGTTTGGCACTACCGTCTGTGCTCTTGAAAGGAGGATGGGTAAGCAATCTATTTATAATCTGAATTTCTGCTTAATGTTGTTTAACGTTGGTTAATTAGCTCCAGTATCGATTATGAGGTGTTTCTCAAATTTTCTGGTTTTTTCAAAGTATTTTGCTACCAACGTTAATATAACGAGTTGTAGACTCCTTCTAGAAAAAAATCTGTGATCTCGTTAACTTCGATCAAAGGGTAATGGCAATGTATTTGCGTCCTCATGTAACTGTGACTTGAGTCTGCAGTTCTTGGGTGGATTCTTCATTGTAATAGTTGCATTTTTGAGGTACAGTTACAAACTTTTTTCTTTTTTTCTTATTTCTTATTTCTTTTTTCTTATTATCAATCATTGCATACAAATTATTTAGATTGTGTCATCCAATAATTGAATTGCTTTGGCGGATTGCAATTTATTGCATCAATGTGATTCGTTAAAAATTGATACAAATAAACTAGAAGCTTAAGTTCTTTGGTATAGAATAGTGTCTAGTCATGAAAATTAAAGCTTGTACTCAAAACACTATGGCATTATGTTATGTAGCTATGTAAGTGTGACATTTATGCTTGAAGCTATGGCCACAGCCAATGCTGTTATACGACTTAGAAGCAAGGTATGCTTAAGCTTTCTTTCTCTCCACAAAAGCCCATTTCAGAAAATTCATCTTGCAGGAGAATAAATCAATTTAGTGAATTGCTTGAAGATATTAGAGCATCTAAGTTTGAATTTTGTTGGTATGGCCTTAATTTCTGTAGTGGCTAATGCTTTGATGAAAGTTTTGTTGTCGTTTCAGGGTGGACTTGAAGAATTTGTTCTTTTATCTGAAGAGTCAGGAACTTTGAAAGGAGACGGTTCTCTTGAGGATATGTCACAACTTCATCCTACTGCGAGCGACACACATTTATTCCAGATTATAAGGAGGACGGAGCTTGGAGAAATGGCGGTAAAATAGCTGCCCTTGACAATCCCTGTGATGTGACAATGTTGTAGATAAATATCTATAATCATGTTAGATGAGGTACACTGTTGGTCTTTGGCATGTGGAAACAAAAATTGTTTCAACTTTGCCGTTGGTGAGGTCTTCTACATGGTCCAAGGCATCACATTATTCCATTATATGATTTTAGATACAAAGATGATTCCTTTTCATGCTAAATTCATGTTTAGGAACTGGATGGATTCATTTCTACTGGCTTGCTTGTCCTTACAATGTCCTTTTGTGGTCGACAAGAGTACCAACTTGCATTTCCAATATGACAGTGCTAATACTTGGATTTTGTGTCAATCAAAATTATTTTGATGTAAAAACTGGCTTGGCTGCAGGGTTTGTTTTTCAACGAGTGGGGCATGATCATCTTCTACACCATATTGATTGTATGGTGCTCCTAAAAACCATTTTTTGGGGCACTTGAGTCACATGATCAGTTTCTTGAACCTTTATACGTGAAGTATCTAAACCATTTGTATTGATAACTAAGACTATCTTAAATTAGTATGGTAGTGGCTATCTAATTCCACGTTTGATAATCTTTTTATAATCACTTTCAGTTTGTTACTGAAATGGTATAGTAATCATTTAGATTGTGCTTTTGATTTTTTTTTGACAACCTTATTGTAGTTCTTTACATTGTCCAACAAGTCGAAACGAACTAGTTATCTTACCTTGTATTTAAGTTTTTTGCTTAGGTTGACAGAGATTTGTGGTGTGGATGGATTGTGCAGTTGTACCTCATAGGAGATTCTGTTATTTATAGCACGTTGGTTGCAAGGTCTTTGTCTGTATTTTTTGATGACTTCACTCCAACGGAACGGTCATTTGACCTATATTTGGGCATTTTCTTTTGTGTCAGCTTACCCCTCTGGTAATTTTCCAACACTCTAGTATGTGTTTTACGTAAAATTCTCTCTGAATAATATGCCTCTCGGCATTATTATCATTATTATTTTTATATTGATCGACTTTCTTTGAGTGCACACATATTGCATCCTTTCCTTGAATTGTGCATTAATATTACTTCTGGTATATTGCAGCTTTTTTGATTTTCAAAAAACAAAGCTCTTGCAAATGACTACTTTGGTATTTCCTTGCCTAACTATTTGCCAACAGTTTTTGTTGTTTTCTATTTTCATCATCTCCAATGTGTTGTAGCAACGAATTCACTTGCCTAAGACTTGAAGTTCTTTAGTTTCTAGTCCATTTATTCAATATTAGCACATGTTGGCCTCAATTTCGAAGATTTTGTTGTTTTGCAATCAAAACTTGGTTAATGCTTGGTGCGTTTGTGTGTTTTGTAGGCTATTCGGAACTTATCGCTTTACACGTATGGGAGTGTTTCTTGAACCTTCAACATGAGCCTTATTTATAACTGTTTCAATTATTCATACGTGAGTATGGTGGTTTTTTGATCCAAATAGATTGTGCTACATGCAGGATGATTGTGTTGTCAGCAATGAAGCTAGTGAAGAGAGGTCGTCAAGATACTGATGTTCCAGTTGCTAATATTGCGTATGTAAACTCTCTTGTCTTTGCATTATTCGCTGATATATCTGCTTTAAATTATCAAGAGACTTACCTGTTATTATGGCTTTTAGAAATTGAGATTTTATGGCACACATTAGCCTTTTTTTTTATTCTAAGTTTGTGTTGCAGAGCACTGCCTAACTTGTTTGGAGGGGCTGTCTATTCATTTATGTGTCATCACAGGTTTTACATTATCTTACTTCAATTTCCAAGCTTTTGTTGGTGTAGCCTTTCTTTCATCTTTTGAATCTTCATAATGCTTTAATAATGCATTGCATGTCATCCTCGAACTGTACCTGTAGGTGAATCATTTCAATTAAGTATCTTGACAAAACGTTATCTTTTTTGATGTATAAAGTTTACCTGGCATAATCACACCTATGAAAGATAAGTCAAACCTACAGCGCATTGTACAATTTGCATTTGGAAGCGTCATTGTGGTGTATTTATTGCTCTTTGTTACCAGCGGCCTTGCTTTTGGTACGTAGCTGTCGACCTTCGCTTGTTGGAGTACATACTCTATTTTTATTTAGGCATATGCTATTCATATTGCAAAGTGATTTAGCAAATTCCCAAGTGAACTCTTGCAGATCTTACAATACCATTCTTATGCTTTGAAATCTGCAGGCCTTGAAGGTATCAAGGATCCCTTGACCTTCAATTTTCCCCCAAAACGTATCCTTTACAATTATTAAGAGTCTGCTTATTTGAGATTCTTTTTCCTGTTTTGAGTTCCATCATGACAACTACCGCAGTTTTTTTTTTAAGTAATAATCTTGAAAATCTTTAACATAATGACCACAGAATATGGTTTTCTTGGCGATTGTCTTTTCCTCTTTCCTGGTACGAACCAATTTTGTAGATGCGGGCATTGTGAGTTGCTTTTGTATGAACGGCCTATATTTTGAAATAGAGTATACCTTAAGTTCTATTATGCTAGTTGCCTGCAATCATTTGTGCTAAGTTTTAAATCCATCCATTTTGCCCAATTTTAACATTTTACTCTTGTGTTGTTGAGTAGTGTTCACTTTGTCGTCAAGTTTTCCCATGCTATCGATAACTTTGCGCAACAACCTTGATACTTTGATTCAACACATTTCACAAAAAGGTAAGAGGTAAACCACACTGAGACTAGTCTGCAGTTTATTGAGGCAGTATTGTGGAGTTTCAATTAAGATGTGATTTATTTATTAGAAGACATGGTTGAAAAATAATGCATGTGACATTGTGCGAACAGTGACGCATGGAAACGCACCTTCAGACACAATAGTTTCAACTTCTCAATCCAAAACTGGATATCGTCGGATTTTGATGACTTTACTTGCTGTTATTCCACCCACTGTACTTTGTTATATTGCTGAGGTAAGTTGTTGCACTTTTTTATTTCACTGGCTGGACCATTTTGGATTTTTGGTTCACCTTGTTTGTGCATGTTTGGACATTCTTATTTTGAAATTCCACATTTTTTGCAGTCAAGAAGTTCAAATCTTATTGTTTTTTTACTTGAAGAAATGGTACGTGGAGTCCATGTATCTCAAAATTAACCTTTTGTTCCCATGTCTGTTCCTTAACACTGATGAGCTCATTAGTCTCCGTCTACTTCCAGCATGCAGAAGTGTCAGTGGATGAGCTAGTGGGTTTCACTGGTGCATTTGCTGGATGTGCTGTTATGTTGATCATTCCAGCCTCCTTGGTTTACTGCTCCAGACGGTGAGCATTTCAAAAAAACTTCGTTGTGCATGGTTGTCGTTTCAGCATAATGATGCTTTGTAGAATTGTTTAGCACCTTCGTTGTGCATCCTTCGCAGAAATTGAATCTCATTTGATGCCTTTTGAGTTCAAACATAGATATGGAAATGTTATGAATACTTGTGAGAACATGTAGCGAGTTGGTAAGTGGAAATGACATGCATTACATTCCATTTTCTATCCATGCCACTTCGTTCTTTGAGCATTCATCAACTGAATAGTTCACAGTATTTTATAAAATTTTATGGAAGTTCAATACCACGTTTTAGTTGAATTGCAATATTTGCAATTTTTCATTGTTTTTTGTGAAGGTCATTTATGAATGAAGGTGTTTTTTTGTTTGAAACAGGGAATTTGCCAAAGCATACGCTAAAGCTTGGAATCATCAGAAGACGATATCCAAACCTGCGACCCCTAAAAACATTCACCAGTCTCCATTTAGTGGTCATGTTTGGGTGCTTGCAATTCTGGTGTGGGCAGGATTATCCGTTTTATTCAATCTTTTTGAAGATTGGGAATTGTCAAAGAAGTAGCATTTGTCTTTACAAAACAGTTTTTTAGAAAACTCATACCGCATTTAGAATTCTTTCCAACAAAAACAGTAAGTGTTTAAACAATTAATTTTTTAGATTATTGCCCTTGGAAATGATGTGAATTAAACATCTCCTCAATTTTAGATGTTGAAGATTCTAAGATGGTGTATGACATAATTTAGATGATTATTCATGAATGAAAAAATTATCAGGTGCTTTTGTCCCCAATTAACCATTTGGTAATCTTGATATTGTAGTAAAGTTTGTCAGTGTCATTTTTGGAAATAATTTTTTTTTGTAACATTCATTTGATGCTTTGGTAGATGTGATGTGGCGTTCGTAGTAATTCAAAGAACTAAAATCCCAAATAGATTTACAATATTCTTCATCATTCTACAAGTGGTATAGAAATTAAATGAACATAATATCAGCTGTATACGTTGTATTTAAGTTTATCATATGTTTGTGTTTCCAAAAACAATTAGCAACGAAAATTTAATTGACTTTCAAATGTTGTATCATGAAAACAAATAGAATTAAATACAAAAAATATAATTCCAATATGCAACAAACTTTCCATATAATGATAGACGATCCATTGCACACAAAAAATATAAATATTTTTTTTCTTGTTTTCTAAAAGTCATTATCACCTTGCTCTTAAAAATTAAATTATATACCCCAATGTAATTAATACATGATTCATTGTTGTCAGCACTACCATTGAGTAATTTTTGAATGCTTATGAGAAGATGTCATAAAGGACTAATTTTATTTTTTTATTTTGTTATTTATTGCTTTTTAACAACAGCCCTTTGATTTTTCAAATAATCATTTCTTTGCATTACATTTATTTTATTTCTTAATATTTTTTTAGATAGGTTAGACATACATTTTTTAAAATCTTAAAATATAATTTAGTAAAAAAATATATTAATAATAATAAAATCCGCTTTGTGTAGATTATTCAAGAGCTGATTCACTTAAGACTATTAAGAATCACTTAAAATGCCATGAGTAACATGTATTTTTAGCAACATGTGTTAAAGTAAGTAGATAGTCTATTCTATACATTTTTTTTTTTTTTTAAATAATAGTAATGTTAATGCTATCATCCATCTTTATTACATAAATATGATACCCACAAATGTTGTAAGAAGGTTGTCCTTGCTACTATTGTTATAATATGACTTACTATGATTTATAACTTGTAGATTCCAATTTCCCTCTAAGCACCCTACTTCATGTGTTTGTAAAAACATTGTATCTCATTATTCAAATAGTTAGATTGAGCTTTGAAAAGATTTATACAAATGTCACTCTCAAACAATCATTAAAAAGTTGCATGAATAGATGTCTTGTCTTTTAAATATATGTACACAAATAAAAAAATATCACTGTCTTCATTTCATATATATATAACTATATATGTACTTGCATAAAAAATAAATCATAACATTTAAGATAAGTTTGATAAATTTTCTAAGTAGAATTTCGAAAAGATTAATGGTTTATTCAATCCATCCATCATTTTATTAAATATTTTAAAGACGCATGTTAATTTTTTTCTAAATATTGATTTATTATTATTACTATTATTTTCATCCTGTTGTACCCAATTATAGGTTCGTTTCAAAACTGAGGTTTTAAGATTCTATCCACACATTGTCTCACTTTTAAATAACGCCCCATTCCTTGAGCAGGGTCCCCCAAGGTCCGGACCATCACAATTGGCAAGTGTGAACGGAACCATTTTCCAAACTAGTTCCAGATCACCAGTTCCCGCCAAATTCGAAGACCAGCGAACATACACGTGTCATCGCACCTCATCTCTGCCAACCTGGTCCACGTCAGCAGCCATATCCACCTTATCATTCATCTTATCATATAAATTATCATCCATCCTGGAGGAGGGGAAGCACACGCCCGAATCACCTCCCAAGAAGATTCCAAAAATCTACGATAATAAAGATTAATATCTAGATGTTAATATCTAGATGTATAAGTCTACGGAATGAGGAATCCCTGGGTACATGGGAAGGGAGGTTGGTGAAGCACTCTGGAATATTGTATTTTCGATCACTTCGGGGTTTCCACCCTGGCCAGCAAACCAGAAATGGTCAAGTGATGTGAATTTTTGTAGGAAAAAAAAATGTACGAAGCTGGTTATCTCCTTGTTCAATAAGAAGCTCCGTATTCCACGTGCTACTTCCAAATCGAGCTGAGCAGTTGATCTGATTTGTTCTGTGAAGTTGAGTCATGTCGCGATTCGTCTAGCATATTTGTGTTCTGATGTGAGTTGGTTCTGACCAAACACATCCGGTCTCCGTAGTTCGTAGTCCGAACTAGTTTCATGTGGTTTTAGCTCACTTGTAGACACAGTGTTGAACGTCAATCCTGCATTACAAGCAGTACTGCTGACGAATATTTCTTAGTGTGCTGGTCAGCAGTTCGGGCCACGCTTGACACGAATATACTGCTTACCTAACAACGGTAGTCACATGTGACTAGCATTGTTAATGTGTAATATGCCCTCGCGAAGAGTTTCTTTGGAAGTAGCATTTCAAAATGCGAGCCCGTTGGTGACAGGTCATATGCTGTTGAAAATAAAGGATGTAATTCTGGAAATTCATTCCTTACTATTCCCAGGTTGGTGATGCTGTCGGCGCATTTTAGATTGTTGTTTTTATATCTTTCAACTTCTTTAATGTCCAACTTATTCAAAAACTTGTAATAATAATATACTATTGGTATGACACAAGAAGTGTCTATACAATAAAAGATAGACTTCCACAAAATAAAAAGTAGGGTGTCTATTAAAGAGTTTCCAAATTTTAATATACAATAAAAGAAGAAAAAAATAGAATAAAATATTTTATTTCTTGGACTTTGGATGTGGTTTGTTTTTAGTTGTTTGTTCAATAAACAATTATTTAATCCAAATGATTAATAGATTTGATTATTTTTTAAATTACACTTGCTTCACAAGAATATCTAGGTTATAACTAAGAACCATGTATTAGCTTGAAAAGCCTCTCTAACGAGATTTGAGCTGACCCCAAACTACCAGATGACAACATTAGGTACCCAAAGCAAATGCAATGGTTACGGATTTGATCCCTTATAGTAAACATCTCCTTCATGCCTGATGGAAACCTATAGCTCAAGAGGTTAATCTCCTTGATGCTAAAAAAAAAAAAAAAAAAAAAAGAAAAAAAATCCTCTCAAATTCAACAATGTTACACAAATTCTATCTCTAGAACTATATTCACTTAATTTCACACTTTGGAGACATCTTCCACACTTAAGACATCTCCTTCAACTTCCACCTAATGCTCCCTTATTTCAAAAACATCTTCTGAGAACTTGACAAAATAATAGTAAGAATAAAATTTCGACCAACCTAAGGACAGGCATATATCCCTTATTTATCTGTTCATTATTTGACTATCCTTTGTCTCCCACGTGAAATCCATTCCTGTATATTTTGAAAGAAATCGTTTATCAGTGACTACAAAGATCACTTGAGTTGTCTCCTGCCAAGGTAATGGGCATTTTGTGCTACGTAAAAATGAGGGAATCCCTGGCAATGGTTTCTTCACTAACGCGCAAAGTGTGGGAGTGGCGCTCACCGTGCTACTCATGGCCATCTCGCACCACATCCGAAGCTTGCCGAGAAACCAGCGGAGCCTTCGTGAGGGTACTGGATCGAAGTTCCTATATCTGGTGAAGCACAATGTGGATGTTGGGGATGGTGTCGCAGACAGACCTGCACGACGAGCACCACCTGCAGTCGAGATCTGCATCCTTGCACTTGACCCACATCTCGAGATTTCCTCGCCGCCGCTCTTCACAGGCTCTTCAAAGTCCTTCCCATCTATGCGCTTGTTGAGAAGAACTCTTTTGCATGTGGCCACAGGACCACTGGAAACCTGTTCTGCAGCGACGGCAATGCAGGGGATGGAGACGACACCACCCTCGTCTCTGGGGTTCGAAACGTTACTGCAGAAGGGACAGTCTGTGTCACGGTAAGATTTGAGGGTTTGGTGGATAGGGATGGATAGGATGAATTTACACCCTTTGCCCTCTTTGTTACATGTTGTCGCTGGCTTGGTGAGGCAACCCGATCGCTCATGCTCCTGAAGGTGGAAGTTGCACTTCTGAAGTGCTTCGGCAGTGATCCGCCGTCCGGAGAGACCAGAGTCATGTTCAAGTTTAATGAGCTTTTTGCTGACAATTGGATTGGTTTCTTCAGAGACGGAAAAAACGTATCAGACGGGTGCTTGAGAAGACCCCCATCACGTGCGGTGATGGTAAACGATTCCGAATCAAACATAACAAATTTTGGCTTCAGTTCGACTGAATCACCATCCCCTTCGGATTTCGTATTAGATGTGGGAGGGGCTGGGGTTGGGTCCAGGGTTGAGTTTTTCAGAAAGGCCAGTAGCATTTCCGAGCTTAACTGTTGCTCCACAATATCGCGGTTGCGCTCATTGCCAAAGCAGACGGACAATAGTGTCCCAATCAAAATTGGTGTCAGCTTTGGGTCACTGAAAAACGCAAACGGGAGATCGCAGATCTGTGCACATCTTACTAGCCAGGGCATTATAAGAAGCTGTTACCCTTCAAGGACGCAACAGCATTTTCGAAGTGATATCAGGCAGCCCTACCTATTTAAACTAAATTTTTGTAACGTAACATCTATGCACTTCCGTCTCTGCCCAGAGTGCAGGATGAGAGAAGATATGTTGAATAGTGGGTATTGACGAAGTAACAGTGACCACAACATGTGAAAAAACATAGAATCAAAGAGAGCTACTTTCACAATAACCTGATTAAGGATTGTAGGACTTTTGCCCCATCGGAGAACAACTTGATTGCCTGGATGCAGGAGTGCCGCACAACCAAGGAGTAGTAATGTTTCCATCAGCAATGCACCAATCTGTATGCAAGCTAACCCGTTAGGAGTAAATAGGCTCCAAAATGCTGGCAAATGTAGATGCTGCAGGTCAGTAAACAAGCCCACCATTAAGTCATCGTTGGTTGGCAGGATAAGTATTTAGTTCTGCATTCCAAGAACAAATTCAATCCTTCGCATTTCACAACAAATATTACACGCACTTGAAAAATATTGGATATATCATCAGACCCATTACCTGATCTGAACTGCTCTTCCACTTGCAAGTACAATGAGATAGGAGGAAATTGATAAGATAAAAAAAACTCCATCCGAATATCCGAAAAAGCCTGCAGGGAAGAGACTATTGGAATCTTAAATTTCAATAATAATTCGATTGTCACCTATTTACCCAAAAAAATTATTTTCCAAGAGTGGCTACAAGAGGAGTATATGAAAACTAAGTTAGATCACAAACTACTAATTTATAAGCTGCGCGACAGGGATGCCATTGTTTTTAGTATCATATATACCAGTACATTTTGCACGAGAAAAAGGTTAAGCCTGGCAGCGTTGTTTATCACCCGCAAGACACTGATGGCCACCTCGCCGAAGTTGGATTGGAGAATAGATCCAACCTAACAACATTGCAATTTCACCAGAGCAATTAGATTGTGTTCGAGGGCTCCAAAGATGGACGAAAAACGTGGAATCTCGTGTTCTTAAAAGGAATGAAGGATAGCTCCTACTTATGAGGAGTAGAATGAGGGAGTATTTTACCCTAAACATAGCAACCGCAACGTTACCTGATCTGTTGTAACTCGCTGGTTGGCCTGGAGAAGTATATCTGTCAACAGCGAAGGCAGACCTACCAATCCTGTCTCCACGATTTCTTTAAGCAGGAGCTTCCTTGAACTACTCATGGTTTGCTGATTCTTTCCATCTATATGAAATTCTAGTTGGACTACTGCGCCCAAATTAGGTCTACTATTTTTATTACTTGCCTTCGCCTCAAACTTTCCGGTCTTGTCATCGGGTGATCCAGAAGCTCTAATTCCTGCAGAACTCCCATTGGAGCATGCCTTTTTAACATCAACCAGCTTCTGCGAGCCTAGATTCTCCTGAATGCTCTTTAATTCTGGTGTTGGCTGCAGGGGGCGACCCACGATGTTGACTGGCGTCTCATGAGCAGTTGATAGCATTTTACCTCCTGGTCCCGTCAAAGCTTCCAGCAACCTCAGACCTAGAATGATAGGACCAGGAATTGCAGCTACTTCCATTCGCAGACGATCATAGAGAGCAAAGAGGATCTGTAGATTGCGAAGAACCTCGCAAGCCACGACCAGTTCTGCAAGGTCTTCTTGCATTTGAAAAAGGTGGTCATCAATGCATGTATGACCTATGATCGATGAAGTAACCGATAGTAATCCCTCCAGTACTTCTCGCATGGTCGTCAATTTTTCTGCTTGAGTCTTTTTTTCTCTTTCACGAACATAACAGTACCTTGACCCTCAGAAGGCGAGGCAGATCGTTCTTTCGACACAACAGAAATTTTATGTGACAATACTCCGCGGTTGTTCACGGAGCCACTCGAGCTAAAGGCTCTCAGTGCCATAGACAACATGGGAATGAGAGGAGGCAACAAATTGCGGGCTATGAAGTAACTCCGATTCGCGGGAAGAAAGAGAACTACCATCAGAAGTCGGAGCAAGGCCACAGTGAACGCCGAGGGTTCATGTCTGGAAGAGTGCGACGCTGGCAGTGCTGTAGCGATGTAATCAATGAGGCCTTGCTGGCGAGCAGCATGAAGCATGGGTTCCCTTTCCTCCAAGTACTTCACATTGAAGAAAAAAAATTCTTAGTTATGCACAAGTATCTGTTGCAAAGCATAATTCTAACATATCCGACAAAGTAGATGCTATAAATATATTCTTGCCTTAACAAGAGAATTAGAACAATTGATTTTAGGAACTGCATCCACATGGAAGGAGACTTACTTTTTCTATTTCGGAAATTACCAAGAGGCTAGATGTCAAACTTCCAGGTTTTTTAATTTCCTGCAGACGTTTCAGCTCTTGCATCCATTTTCTTATTTGAGAGCGAGCCCCACCTACTACCACAGCACAGTATATGTGTATTTGTTTCAATTCAAACAACTGAGACTACGATCTGAATCGAGAAGCAAACAGCTCGTATCCATAAAATAAATAAATAAATAAATAAAAACTGCTAGGAATTAGATTCACATCCAGCCGACAAGGTAAACTAACTATTGCAAACACTAACAGCACCCACTACCAACGATGACGATGTTTTGAGCAGTTCTGCACAAGGAAACCAAAACGACAAAATGCTCAAGAACGGCATTAACCAAGGATCTATCACAGATCTTTTCTTAGGCATGTCATAACCTGCGCATTTTAGACACATATTACACGCCTCAGCACTTACACATGTACCCATAAATTAAGATCACCCACCTATGACAGTCGCAGTACCAAGCCCACGACCTTCGATTCCAGCAGGAGGTTCACAATATTCAGTCTTTCTACTTATCAGCCGTTGCCGAATTAGTTTCGATTTATTTTTAGTGGTCTGCACCCAAGTGCCTTTGTGATTTCCGACCAAACTGACCAAAGCTACACCTTCATGACTTCCCCTCATTGGCCCATCCTTGTGAGCTTCATTATTGCATATTTCATTAGGAGGGACCTTTTGTCTCCTTGAAGCTAGCCCACCAAACGACAAACTTTGATCCCGCATCCCTACAAGTTCATTTAGTATGTCCTTACTAAGCTTGTCTTGTTTCTCAAAGTCCATCAAAGCACGTTCCTTGATCTTCTCCAGATAAATTTTCCGCCGCAGTGAACTCTCCAGGAGCCTATCTGAAAGCTTTTGCTCAAGAAATTCAGCTTCTTCTTGTTGAGAAATTATCCATGCATCCTTCTTTCGGATCTGGTATGTGGCTCGAGCCTCCAGAGTGGCATCAGAAATTTTGCTTTCTTCCTCTTGTCTTGTTTTAACCTCTTCTTTCTTCCGTCGCACTACAGTCAGTAGTTGTGATCTTTCTGCATCAAGCTGGCGCCTCCTTTCTTGCACATCTTCCTCCTTCGCAATGTCTTCTTTTCGTTTCAATCTCAAACTATGTAGCCTTTCAGCCCCTTGACTTTCTGAACCTTGAAGCTTCTCTTGCAGATCTAGCTTCTCTTTCTCTTCATTTAAAGAGTCTATTGGACGAAACTCTCTGACTTTACTACTTTTATTCCATGCTCTTCTCGCGATTTGAGCAACACCAGCTTGAGCTCGAGAATCCCCACGTTCCTGCTGAGAATGCATGCCTCTCCGAAGGTCTAGACTCCTTGCTGCCTGCCACGCACTCGCTCTACTCGGTTTCTCTTGCGTATTTGAAAGACGTTGCACTTCCTCATTCTCTAACGCCATTTGTATGCAATGCGCACATGCTTGCTCCCCGTCCACGTCCTTCGTTTCTTTAGAACTTCCCTTTCTACCTTTGGGTGATGCAAGCTTGCCATGAAGCACGCGCACTCGCTCCTTGCTCTTACGATCAGGTCTTGAGGACCTTGATGCTCGTGATGAACGGGTGCGAGGAGGTGAGAGTGTATCCTGCCAGTTTCTCTTTTTCTTCCATACTTCAATACCTGTCACGGAGCCAGTCGGAGCACTTATCTGCCTCTTCTTGGAGCAAGCACGATGCACACTGAAAGCTGTAGGGCTCGTGTATCTATCAACTAAAGATAAACTGGGCGCTGATCTCTTGCAGGCCAAGTCGAAACTTCTGCCTGTGAAAAGCTCGGAGTCACAAATAGTAGATTCCTTCTCCCGACACCCCTCTTGTCGCGGTGAGGTGGTGGTCGCCACACATGCCGGACCTTGAAACGGCAAGCTCTCAGAGGAATCTGGTTGTCGCGCATCTGCATGATTTCGGGGTCCTGTATTCGAAGGCTTACTAAATGATCATTCTGAAAAACTTGGATATCAGTTGCTTTAGATAAAACATCTCTACATTCAGCTGGAAGTTCTCTAGTAAAACCACCCTCTCTGACTTTTGAGGAATGTGTCAACAATTGGTGATATCATTCTACTTTCGCAGGGCATCTCTATACGATTAGCAGTGACCTCAATCAAGTTTTTTTGAAACTAACGTCAGGTTCTTTTGCTATCACAAGGATCTTGTCTATGTTTGGAACTGACATGTCTCTGGAAACTGCAACCGACTCCTTTAACTTGACATAATCAGAGTGCAACTTGCTTCGATTCTGGAGAGAGAGCCTGTGAGGTATCCCTTCTCCTACCTTGAAGGCTATGGGACTGTGAAGTCCCATTTACCCTCTTGAAATCTTCCAATGAAGGGGTGGGCATACCAGCTTGCTCTTGAGAGCAGGCCATGCGGCGTACCTGTGGGAGAAATCTGTAAGCAATTATTCTACAGGACTGGCAGTTTCCGTGTAATTCAAGCTGTTCAACATCAGATCTGGATGAAACTACACGGTGCGATATATGTAAGAGAAGGAACCAAAATCCCGATAGCAAACAACAGTTGCAGCGGCTTGTGCAGTCATTTACTGGGTATCGACAGGGTGTACCTTACCTCCCAAGCTGTAGAGTGAGGGCGTCTCTGTAGTAAATCTTTTTTAGTTGATAAGAAACTGTTGATAATCTTGGCAGATGCTGTTCGGGATGAGCGAGAACCTTTGTTAACTCTATCAAAGCCATCAACTCTTGCTTTTAAGTGTTCAAAATCAATACCTGCGTCATCCAAAACTAGTAGAGCTTCCTTTATTTTTTCAGCATCTGACTCGAGATCACAAAGACAGTAGAGTTCATCAATGGCCCTAATCATATTCTCAAATAAGTAGCACCACAGGTGTTGCTGAATCTTTTCCTGGCCTTTTCCAGCTGCACATTACCATATGAGGATTATGAATACTTGTGTGATATGTAGCAGGATGTATTGGCTTGTTACCTATTGGCCTGCTTATCAGCTATGCTCAACTATGTCGATCTTTGAAAGGGACATTGGTATAAGACTATCAGGGGAACGAAAATAAGCTCAGCGACTCTAAAACTTAACAATCAACCTTACCAAGCACCAAAGATGATAGAACTGAAAATTTCATGAAATCAGGATTCCAGCAACAGCAAAAGTTAGTGTAAATAATCACCCTTCGCTTCGCCATTATTGCCTGGTCTATAATCTTCACAAGAACCTTCTAGGGTAACAGGTACAAAAGCCATATTAATGGAACTGGACTCTTCGAGTTCCTCTTTAAAAGCACAGTTGTTAACCTTAAGTGATTCTGCAACTGAGACACCTCCATCTGAGCCAGGATTTTGACTATCGAGTACCTGAATAGATGCATTGTCTTCAGATGCTGCTTGCATAGGACCTCCGAGGCCTGAACCATGATATTTAACATATTCAATCAAGTCTAGTATAAGTCTGCGAGGCAAATGACGAAATGGTTGCATCGGAGCTTGAATAATAGGACAATGCCAATCGCAATCAGCTTTTGATCAGAACGCACCTATGAGTGCTATTGTTGATTATTAAGACAATTCTCACAAATAAACATAGTCAACACAACATAGATTCTTAACGTATCATATTCTTCTTGATCCAGCATTCCCAAAACTCCACTATTGTTGGCAGGATGACTAACCTAAATTGCAGAGCTCAATTAGTTGGTTTTCGAACGAGAATGCGGTAGATCTGGAGGTCAGCTCCGGAGTTTTTCTATCAAGACTGATGATTGGTTTTCGAGCTTCCTCTGCATTCTTCGCTTCAGCACTTTGCAAAGTAGCTACTCCGGGAGGCAAGCAGAACCCTAATTCACCCATCGTCAGAAGTGCGAGATCGGAAGCTGTTTTCGTTTCATAAAAAGCTTCTGCTATCCCAACAGCAAGAGTTGCTTCTGATGGGATCGCAAGACGGTTCTCCTCTCCATTTTTAGTAAGATTCTCCTCAGTTGAGATTTGCACAGCCACTACAACAGCCTCTCGCACATCTGGCTGTACCACAACAGAACCAGGACAGTCTGTTTGTTGTCCTATAGAGAAGATAACTCCTTGCTCACTTTCACCATGTGAGGAATCGAATACCTGAAATTCTTTGTCGAGATCTGGGGATTCAACCTCCTGAACATCTTTCAGAAGATCCATACAGGGTGCAGTACATGTTGAATCAATAATTACGTCAGTGTTTGATTCAGCCTGCATAGTTTCAAGTTCTTCCATTTCAAAATCACCCCCCTTGAATCTGGGAAGATCCGTCCCACATGTTGCCGCGCTTATAAGACTATATCGTTGCTCCTCGACATCACATACAAGATCTCTCTCATCATCCGCCAAAGAGCCCAGTTGACTACTAGATACACCTTGGGACTTCGATAAGCGTGAATTTGTACAAGACTCGCCCTTCAATGTGTGCTGCAAGTTCTGTTTCGAACTTGCATCCTCTAGCAACAGCTTTGAACCTTCTTCCATAAGTTCCAAATCGTCGGAGAACCCCTCCCTTGGAATGCTTTCCTTTGTGAATGACACTAAGGGACTTCGTTGAAAATCATCAGCCGGAGTATTAGAGTCATTAGAGTCGGAAGATGCTAAAAGATAGTCAGAAACAACGCCTTTTTTCGACTGCTCTCCCATTTCAAAAAGCGACAAACCATTTAGACTATCAGCAAAGTCCTGGGTACAAATGTTCCGGTCATTTTCGAGATATAAACTGTCAACCATAGTAGTGACTGGAGCGCTGGATCTTAGGTTTTGCACACACATCACTCTCAGCTGGTCTGTTGTACTTTGGAAGGAATTCACAGACCTGACAGTGCTTTGCGCTTGTCCTGAGTGATGTTCCTCTGGCCAACTCCACTTTTCATTCATCTTTTCGTAAAACTCAGCACAATTGCAACACTTTGAAGAGACTGACTCCGACCTCACAGTGTTGTCTAGAGCTTGAGTACTATGCTTAGGGCTCACTACATCGGGTTGAAAATATTTCACTTCACCACAAGCTAATTCAAACTTTCTTTCTCTACCAAGATCAGCTTCCAGGACAGAAGAATTCTCTTCACTGAGAGCAACGATCTCAGGAACAAGGAACGATTCGAAAACCATTTCACCTTCACATGCTTCTCCTGCGTATATACCTCCGCCATGTGATTCCATGATCGGGGACGCTGGAGTGCACTAGACACTCTTCACAGCTGGTTCAGCACCACTTCAATGAGGCCCCCTTCATTATAAGTAACCCTATCACTAATCTGCAGATGTCTCAGAGCCCTCATCAAACACATAAAATTTGAAGAATTAACAATACTCCATCGACCTCCACAAAGCAAGGATTCTGCAACGAGTGAATCTTCAAACGAACGATAACTAGATCAGCTGCAGATAAGTACATGTCATATTCTTCAGAGTATACTCAGTGTGCACCCAAATTTTCTTCATCAAGATGTACAAAAAGTATCCAGAATGTAGCCCTGATCAAGTACGAACGTAACCTGAAATTTTGCACACTAATCCATAGCCACTCTAAATCAACTACGGTGGGCTAAAACGAAGAGGAGAGAAAGAAGATGACGAGGTTGGAGAAAGTGGAATAAAAATAAAGCTTAAAAGAGGTGATGTAAAGAAATCGTCCATTAGAAAGTGTGTAGGAATTTTCCACATTTTAGAGAGCCAAGTAGAATTGTGGCAGTGATCTTGCAAACAATTGATGATCAAAGCGCGCATATGCGAACTTAAGTGATGACACATCCATAACCTGCCGCAAACGATAATCTTCCTGGATAGTAGCTGTTTTACACGTCCAAATTTATCGCGAAGGAGAGCTAATTTTTCTTCTATTCTTCCATTTCTTCTATCCAGATTCTTTGAAATTATTCGAAACACTATGGATTTCAAAGAGGCTTGTATACCCATTGGAACAAGTACAACCATTTTCCTGAAATTCAGCTGTTGTCATACTTACATCAGTTCCATTCTAAACTGCATCATCACGTGGTGCTGATTCAATAGTAAATGTGAGCATTCTCCAACCTCAAGCTCTCTACTAGAAATCTTTTCAAAACCACCTCACATCTTTCACCTGACAAGATACTTCGCGATCCACGGTTCATGAAAGTAACGTACAAACACAAGATTAAGGATGCGACGATCAACCCTCAAACGGCGATGCTGGAGGCTCTAAACGCTAACTTTCAACCCCTTACTCCGAGACAATATCTGCGCTCATCGCGCAAGCCGTCCCAGCCACAAGTTTCAGCTCCACTAGTAAATTATCAACATGACATTACCTAATCGTCACTCACCATTACAAATACCGACTAGTGACCATCAAGATACTAAAGAAACAAGATCTGAAACACTCAAACAGCGCAAAAGATTATCTAACCTTCCAAGTCATTCATGCGCAAAGGTTACCTCTCAACTCCTCCTCCTCAACCTCAACCACAACGAATCCTCTCGACGGCACCATTCACCATGAATCCTCTCCGCATGAATGAACCAGCTCCTCCCAAGGCCAAACTCCTTCACATTGTCACCGAAATTCACAAACTCCAACATCGCTGAAGAGCTTCCATTCTCAAGCCCCATACGCACAGAGAGAGTATCGACACTCCTCAATATCGTAAACTAGTATGCCAAGGAACCTACTTAACATTAAACGTTCCATAAAGTGAAGAACGATCTCATTAGTCACGGAGAGCCGCAAAAGAGAAGCATCGAAAAGCGAGAATCCAAGTGACAGGAAACGAAAGGAAAGGTGAAGGCTAATATTTGTAAATGGAGCGGCAAGTGTCGAATTAATTGAGAGGGACCAACAGTCGCAACCACAGCAAAAACCGAGAGAGACGAAGTTCCCCAACATGTTCCCCTTCTGAGTTCCCTAAGTTCCCGCCAGAGGTTGATTTTTTTAAATAAATATTTCGATTCTCTCATTCATCCAATAAGATTCACATCCATAACTAATCATTCGTTCGTTACTCCTATTATTCTGAAACAGGTCAGAAACCGCTGTTGTTGATTCTTCTTAGCAGTTGGGAAGGCTTCATACAATTGGTGAGAATCGAGAGCCCACGCGGTTCGTTGCCAGGTTTCTGCCCCAGCTTTGATGCAGTTTGTGTGTGTGAGGAAGTGGGATCTCGTGGCTTCGATAGGTTGAGTTTGTTTTAGGGTTTTTTTTTGTTTCTGAATGCAGTTCTTTGACGTGGGAGTGACAGGGTTTTGAATTACTCTGTGTTGAGCGTGGTTTGAGAGTCCTGGTTGTTGTGCTACTGCAGGGTTTGGATTCTGTAGATGAGATTACGGTGTCCTGATGTGATTCTGTGTGGATGTGGCAGTTTCTTTTTGATTGGTGGGAGAATTTTGGGTTAAGCAGATTGGAAGTGATTGGAATGTATGCGAGGGTTAATTGAAGGGCACCAGATTGTCGAGCGATTTTGTGGAGTTTGAGGGCGACAACTATGGCGCGTACTACGTTCTTGGGGACTGTCAGAAACTCCATCACGAATCTTATGGGCGGAGTGAGGGGTTATCAGAATTTAGCAGCGTGGGGTGTCGCGATTACCACTTCGTACTTTTTGTGGGTTAAGCCCGAGTTGGACCTGAAAAAAGAGCAGGAGGTCTGGTTTCTTTTCCTGTAATTCTGTTTTCCTACGTTCCTCTTGAAATTTTCGTGATTGTCCCAGAGAATCGAGGAGGGGAAAAGCTTGAGGCCTGTTCGATTATCTCAGAGTCGCAGAACGCAATTTCTGGAATCATTGTGTTATAATTTATGCTGAATATTTTCTCACTTTGATTGTATCGCAATCTGGGTTCTTTACGTATCACAATTTGTTGTCAAGAACGGTGCAACAGAATCGGAGTTATTTCTTTCCCAGTAGGTGTCCTTCCTGGGTCTGAAATTCAATCTAAAGTTAGAGTAGTCAATAGATTCTCTCAATATCAGGGGTATCATCGATTCAGAATGTGAATCTTCTGGGAGTCTTCTAACAGTGATAACAAACCACCTATCGGTGAGAGAAAAAGCGTGGTAAAATATTTCTGTTGCAATGATATGATTTTGAACAATGGTTTGTGCACGGGGATTGCAGGCTAGGTTGGCATTGGCAAGAGAAGGCGATCGTTACCGTTATATCGAGAGAACACGGCCGTCATCCCAGGTAACGACAATTGATGTGGTTTGGATTGGCAGAGCGTTGGCCTCGCATGTAATTCCTTCTCCATGTTGGGAAAATGTTTTTGGAAACTTGTGATCTTATCTTCTTTTGTTGTATCAGGATGGAGGCACCTCTTACGGCAAAGCGAAGGAGACAAGTCAGTAGAAGAATGGCTTGAAAGCTGAGCCAATTCTGCATTCTACGATCACAGGAATAGTATTTAAAAGAATGGTCGAAAAATCGTTCAAGGTTTTCATAGATAGATAGACTGGTTCTCCTGCTCCACTCGGCCTAACCTTTGATGATGTTATCACTTCAT
Organism: Physcomitrium patens; assembly: GCF_059467195.1. NCBI lineage: Eukaryota > Viridiplantae > Streptophyta > Bryopsida > Funariales > Funariaceae > Physcomitrium > Physcomitrium patens. Next base: position 7,236,415 of record NC_143410.1, read on the forward strand.
TAATTGAATTTTTTATGATTGTATTCAAGCATTGTTTGTCATCCATGTTAATGGAGTGCAAGAAAAGCAATTTCAACAAGGATAATTTATACACAATTGGCACTAACAATGTCCACTTCATTGCATAACCAGTTGGAAACGTTAACTGGTATGCACAATTATTAGGAAGTTCTTTTTGTTCTCTATTTGTTTCTTTTTTTTTCTTTTCTTGTTTGATTTGATAAAGTTCCAAAATTTATCAAACCCATCTTGAATCTTTTATTGTTACCATAGTTTTGAAAATGTAGAGAGAGAATTTTCTTACAGTATTTTTGTGTTCTTAGCAAGACTTCCTAAATCTTTTGTATTGAGATATGTATCAAAATAAATATTTATTGTGTGTTTTATTTTGATAATGGCATTCTTTGTTTTTAAATAATAATTAATATTTAAATTTAATGAATTCAAATGATTTTTTTAACGTATTAAAGTAGAAGCTAAGGAATTATTCCTACCTTGTTTCAAGAAGCATGAAAAGAATCATTAGCCCCCAAAAAGCTTAAGATTATATAATATTTTAGTATAATATTATTTTTAGTTGATTAAATTAGTTTTTTACTTGGCACATTAACATTGGCACATTAACAAATGATTTTATCTATTAACATTCAGATTTCTAAATAAAGTATTTATTGCTATTTGTTTCACATCTATTACAAGTACGATTTGTATTAAAATTCAAATACATAGTTATATACAAAAAACTAAAACTAAAATAAAATAAAATAAAATAGAAGCAAGTGAGTGTGTGTGTATATATAGATATAGGGGATTGTTAGATAGACTCACACTTTTACTAAATCGACTTACTCATTCTAACCATCATGAAAAACAAAAGTAACCTCTAGATTCATTTCTCTGCTACTAGATCTGCAACCAATGAAAACCAACCACATTCATCATGGTTAACATATTCTTCATTATGGATGGGTTGATTTAGTAAAATTCTGAGTCTATTTAATATTCTCCTACATATATATATATATATATATATACACATATTCATAAGATTAGAATAGATATGCAAAGCCTACAAAGAGTAAAAAGGTAATTGTTATTGTAACTCAAAAGAAGAGATGACAAGATTCATATTTATTTAGATTCTAATTTAGTCTATCTTAATTATGTTAGAGTTTTAATCTTAAATAGTAATTTCAAATGTCTATTTAGTATTTTATATTTTTATTTTTAATCTCACATAATAATTGTAAAGAAACTTAGATCATATAGAACTTTAAGTTTGGATGTGAAGATACCAAATTTGTAATTAAAAGTATACATACATATTTATTTATTTATTTATGTCAAATTTATTTACAAATATTTCTTAAAATGAAATTTTAATTTTTTTCTGTAAAATTAAAAAGTAATCAAATTGTAAATTGAATACATGTACTAGTCATTTTATTTTACAATTAAAAATGACAAGAAAATATTTTATAATATACTAAGATTGTGGTTTGGATATAAGGTCTATATTAATTAATATTGTGTTTAGCATATCAAATCTATATCTTAAGATATATATATATATATAAATACATACACTAAAAAGAATTGAAATTGATTAAAAATGATTGCCAAAAGCTTGTTTTTATGTGTTTTTATACATTCCACCCTCACAAGTTTTTCAACTAACTTGTAGTAGTGGTTTATTGTTGGTGTGGCACAAGGATGTCCACACAATAAAAAGGAGGTATTTACACAATAAAAGAGGGGTGTCTATATAGCAGTTTCCATAAAGAAATATCATGTCTTATAGATAAAATTAAAAATTAATAGCCTTATCCACACTAATTTCTACTATGGATTCATATAAATTTGCAATAGATATCTATAACAAATTTAGATCGGACCACACAACATTAACTTGAGAGTTTATAAAAACTATCAATTATGAACTTTACTTTAAAAGAATTTAATAAATAACTAAGAAATATTATGCATATATTTGTCTGCTATGATATATATTACTTAATGATAAGAAGGTAAATAACAACTTAACTTATATTTTAGTGAAATCAAAATAATAGTTATATTAAAATTTTAATGAGCCTATAGAATGACTTTATACAATATAAGTTTTATTCAATGAAACATTAATTATTTAAATCTATAAAGCCAGAATTCCAACCAATATGATAATATTTTTTGAAATATATATAAAATGATAGACAACTATATAAAAAATAGCACTATAATAAATAAACTAAAAATCATCATAAAATATCATATGGAGATTGTATTAAAAATATATAAAATATACTTTGATTTAAAATAGAATTTGATGGTGATGAAGAAGATAAATAAAAATGATATTTTAATCCTCTACTTTAAACAAAAAGCCATAGATAAGTATTTTCTTTAGATGTTACATTTGTTACAAGTTATGCATTCTATTTGATAGTTGTATTTCTTGTGTAAATTATTATTGTTTGTAGTTGTGTTTGTTGAGATTTAATTTAATTGAGCAATTTGTTGTACCTATTAGCAAAAATTACCTCAAATCTACAACAACAAAAATATATGATTGAAAAAGATGTTTTTTCTTTGACAAGAAAATAATGAAACAAATGCACAATCATTATAAGCTTTATGAATTTAAGTGACCAAATTATTGATTTAATATTGATTATTTTGCTAATTGTTTTTCTTAGATATGATTTTTTTTAGACAATATTTTATTTTAACTAATATTTTGATCATTATTGTTGAAATTTGATTATGTGTATATAAATAAATATATATATGTATATATATATATAGACATGTGTATCAAAATTAAAGAAGATATAAACTAAAATCCATACCCAATGAAAAATAATTAAAATAAAAAATAATATCTCTGAGTTTCCTTCCAGTTTTCAACCAGTATGTCAATTCTAAACAATGGATCTACTACACATTCTTCCATGTAAAATCTACTGTGTGTTCAAGTGATATATGGTCTTGATATGCTACCAGCAGTTAAGTACCATATTAAAACTCAATGCAATTCTTTTACAATGTAACATGCCATACATCTGACAACTTTATTTGTACCTGACTTATTATCCACGTGAGAGCAACAATTAATTATTGTCTGTCCCCATGGACTTCACATAATGCGCTGATAATAGTGCAATCAGAGCTCAGAAATGTGAAACAGCACTCGTTGAAACATTCACATGCAAATCTGCAACAAAATCAAAATACAGTGCTTGACCAAGTCATACAATTAGCTACAATCAAGGGTCCAAATGTATAATAACTCTGCATAAGATCCACAATAATCGTCTGTGTAGACGTAAGCTTAAAGTAACTTCTCGAATACGATTGACTCCAAACAGGGCTGCTATTACATTTGGGTAAGCCATTTCATGAGATTCAACCATGCGAAGTGTTCAAAGGACTGGAATTGGATACCTCTAGCTTAGAGAATTACAGAAACTGGGTTCAATTTTATGAGAAATCTAATCGTTATAGCAATTGAAAGAAATAGTTCAAAAAAATCCACTCAAACTCACATGTACAGAGACCAAATCGCCCAAGCAAGTGAAGGAGAATCTGCAGTAGCAACATCCTTAGGAATTCTGAGGCAGCAAAGTGTATTCCTGTAGTCTGCAAACTCTACAACAGACGGTGTAGTTCGAGGCCTCCACAAAGCAATTTCACACGTGATCACTGTCTACATACATGGGATCTTTCTGTGGGGTGTATAGGATCATTAGAGACCGCAATTTGTAAGAGTCAATCAAAGAATCAAACTCAGAGTTGTGCATATTTTTGTACACTGCTGTTTGGTCTTCGACTGGTTTCTTTATACATGACGCAGATCCTTCAACTTCGTTCTCCTCGGAAGTTGTAACCCACCTTCCAATCAAACACCTTTAACACTCCGAAACCAGTGCTACAAGCTCCATTAATCGATAATCCTCCTCCTCCTCCTCCTCCAAAGCATCAAGAGCGTCAAGTCGTGATGTGGCCGGAATCTTTCAGCATGATCGAAACTAAGCTCATAGACTGTACACTCCATTTCAAATAAGGACTAGCCAAACCCCTTAAGTGGCGAGGTAGATTGAGTAGAGTTAGGAGAGTACCTCATCCACCTATCAACGTAATACTTGTGCGGCTAGGTTGGCGTGAGGAGGAGGAATCATTCAATACCTTCATATGCTTCACAATGAGTGAAATCGGTTGACTGTTGGAGTTCACAAAAGCTATGGCGTACTAGCTGGAGACATGGCTAGGTCTGGTTCAGGAAAACTGAAAGTGGCGTCCATGGCCAACGCGGCTGAGGGTGTGAAGCAACTGCTGGAGCTGTAGACATTCCCGAGACCGAAGCCGAACCCGTTGGGGCTTGGGAAGCCAGTAGGGCTAGGAAGGCCGAAGGTAGAGGAGAATCTGAGATTGGAGAACGTGGGCGACATGGGAGGGAGAGAAGAAGCCGCGGTTGCGCTTGTATCTGGCTTTGATGCTGGAACATTACCCTCCGCAATTTTTTCGGCAAGTTGTCGGATAACTGCGCTGCCTGGCGACTCCAGCGAGTTCACCCAAACTTGGTCACTTGGTGATAGCTTGGGTAACGGAGAAAATGACAGTGGAGATGGCACAGGGAATGGCGAGGCACCATGGTTTGATAGAGGGGAGTAGCTTGCGAAAGGAAACGAGGGTGGGTGGATCGCTACTGCAGGGTTTGGTTGCAATTGCCCAGAGGGTTGTGCAGAAGGCTGGACAAGAGCAGGGTAGGTGCCGGTTGGTCTCAATGGCGGTGGGGCAAGGCTTGACAATCTGGAGTTGGGAGGCTTGGGTCCAGAGGGAGGTGGATTCGCAGGCAAGGAAGTGCCTGTCAGCTGTTGTACTAGAGAGCGGAAGTCGCTTGGTTCTGTCTTGTACACCTGCGGAGCTAGTCTGGGTTGTGCCAACGTCGGTCGCAAGCCTTTCTTTATCTTGCTCGACGATTTGCTAACTGCTAACGATCCTCCACTCTTGCCTACTTTTCCCAACTCTCCTGGTTCGCTGAGGTCCATGGATATAGGAGCTGCCATGAAATACAACCTACCTACTTACCCCTAACAAGCTTCACCAAAAATCCCCCGTGTGTCTATCCTCTCACAACGGACTGCTCATGCTAGGATTGCGATGATAAATTGCGACGATTGCCCTAACTCGCACCTCGTGACTCAGTTGGGCAAATACAACCGCTCTAAGTGTGCAGCCTTCGCAGGAGAGCTCTCACGATTTTATGAACGAGCTACCACGGCTGCAGAATTACCCTTGCAGCACTATCTCCAGACCCATGCAAGCAACACCTGAACAAGATACAACGGCACTGTTTTCTGGGCTCAGAATCTCACATTCCGTTTCCATCTCTCAAAAACCACAAGCTCCATTCACTCAGCATCCATTCCATGCAACCAACTCACAACCTTCAACTGCCACCGCTTAAAAACACCACCACCAATGGACCAACTATCTTTAACATAAAGAATACCTTTTAAAGAAAGAGAGGACATCCCTCCAAACTTGAATCCCCCCTCCCAGAGACTAGGTATCTTTTAACAGACGCCTATAAACCAGGACCCGAGACGCCTAACCTTGACCAACCTCTAAAGTCGTCATGTGTTAGACCCAGCGACGCATAAGGGAAGAAGCGGACGAACAAACGGCCACACCTTGACGAGAGACCTGATTGACAGAAACATCCGACAACCAATCACCTGCAAGAGTGTGACGCAAAACTCACAGCTCTCACCCACAGTACTCACTCACTCACTCACTCACTCACTTGCAAGAAAGAGTCTCCACACGAGAGGGATCATCAATCACAAAAACAAAAAACACAAAAGAAAAAAAAAATAAATTAAAATTAAAAATAACCACCAACAGACAAAGCCATCGACATCCCCTTACCACCACCAGATGCGAGCAAAATTTACCTGCTACAAAATTAGAAAAATGAGGGAGGGGGGAGAATCTCACGTCCCAAGTGTCCAAAGCACCCCAAAAAAAGAGCGCGTGATGATGAGTATCATCATCCTCATTAGCCCCACCCACCTGTAGCTCACTCACTTCACTCACTCACCCAGTGACTGACTGATGTTTGTCGTGCTCCAACCCACACACACTCATACACACCGTGTGTTTTCCTTCCCGCATCCACTGCTTCTTCTCTGTTAGTTGAACCCCCCCTCCCCCCTCCTCCTCCTCCTCCTCCTCCCTCCTCCTCCCCCTCTTCACTTTTCTCTCTATCTCTTTCGTTCCCTCTTCGTCTCTCTCGCTCTTCTCCCCCTGCAGCTGCCTGCAGCGATGGTCTCCTTGAGTATTTAGAACTGGGACTGGTCAAAGCAACGACGCAAAAGACGCGATGACCTAAGCTACGAAGGGATGAAGGGAAGGAAAGAGGACCCAGCAATAGCAGGTAGCAGCCCCCCCCCCCCACTTCCGAGGCGGAGGTTGAGCGTGTCCTTACGGAACACAATACGAATCCCGATGTCGATACCCCCTCCCCCCGGGTCCCCGCTCCTCTTATCATTCGCTGGCATAGGTGGACGAACCGACCCGGGTATGTTCCGGATAAGAACTCACTCCTCCTCGCTGTGTTCATTCTGCGGTGGTGGTGGTGGATGGGTCGGATGAGGGCATGCTGGCTGGCTGGATTCCCCCACCCTATCACCGACTTCGTGGGCCGAACCCATGCTTGTTCGTATTGTTCGTCGGGGATTATTCATCCAATTGTGTGTTCTTATTTTTTGATGGGGCGTTAGATGGATGGGTAGATGTGTGGATGAATGAAACTCCCTCGTGTATGGTTCCCAGCAGCCAGAATACGAAGGGGCTCATTAAACACAGAAACCCCCACAACAAGGCTGATAATGTACCCCCCCCCTTTTATTATCCCCCAATCATATCCCACCATTGGGCACATGTTCCCAGGGTAGAGTGTTTTAGTTTAGGGAACGGTGCCCCACAAAGACTAAAAACAATATTAAATAATAAATAACAAAATAACAAATTAGAAGCAATAAAAAATAGCTAATAACTAATAACCATTGCCCTTCTGGAATAGCTCCCAAAATTAATTATTATCCTCATGGAAGAGAGCTGTCAGTGCTTAATTTAATCTTCTTAAGAAAACTTTGTTTTATTTGGTTCTTGCTTATTTTCTTCTTATTCCCTTCTACACAATATCCAAATTAGATAATGGCGTTGGCATTGTATATTCTTCTTTTTTTTCTTTTCTTTTCTTTTTAAATTCTTTTTCTTTTTAAAATTTTAGATTTCTTTATGTAAATTGTTAACACTTGTTTTACAACCTTATTTTATTCACCCAACACGTGATGCCTTAATACATGATACTTTAAGAGTGTCTCTAGTATTTTATTTTTGAAGTTAATAAACTGAAGTCATGAAGGCGTTCAAATAAGTTCACAAAATAAAACATCAAATTCACATTGAATTATTAATTATATTTGATAATAAATTATTTTCATTTACAAATTGAAACTTGGGATTTATTTAACAAATATATGTGTCAAATAGTCTATTTGAATTACACAGGAGATGCTTATGTATAATTTTTAAAGATATATATATATATATATATATGAATATTTTTTTCTCAAAAAAATTGATGATAAAGATTCAAAGTGAACTCTAAAACAGGTAACTTAACAGTTTTGGAATCTATATATCAAATTGTAATAATTATAAACTTTACAAAACAGAATTGATAAGCATTCAAAATGAAAGCTATTTATTTTTTTTCAGCTCAACAGCAAACTGTTTTCATTGTAGGAAATCAGATAATATTTGAATACATTAAAAAAGAACTGTTACTTGGGCTTTTATTATTGTTATATTTTTTCAATCCTTAAATATTCTTTGACCTCAAGTTGCGCCTCATTAATCATGGCAGCATTATTTGTTACTCTTTACATCCTCATTGTTTTGTTGATGTCATGCCATCCAGTTACTTTGGCAGGTATCATTTGTACAAGCAAGTAAAATCTTAGGCAAGTAATAAAAATAAATTATATTTTTTATAAAATTTGAAATACATGTATATATATATATTAAATGGATTATCATAAATACATTTTTATTTAATAAACAATATTGATAAGACTAAAGTAGAATAAAAATCTATTGTAGATAATTATTGTTAATTTTAAAATGATATTTGGAAATACATTCATTCAATAGTGCCTTTTTGAATAAAAAATTAATATCACAATACAAATAAATGAATGAATAAAACACAGAAGTAAATTTCATTAACTTATTTCATATGATATACACAATTATATGTTTATTGTTTAAAACCTATATGTATATTTTTTGTAAACGAAATTGTTATTCCACACGTGCTAAATTTAGATATGTAAAAATACATAAAGATCATACAAGATTATTATAATGTTTTATTTAAATAGATGTTTAACTTATTGAAATTTTATTATTAATTTTACTTAGATAGATTTCTTATTAGAGAGATGAATATATTTAAACAAGCAAACTCAAATTGAAATCATACTATGTATTCGCTTATCCAGTTCCATTTAATATAAACTCAAAATGTCCATAGAGGATGGTTTCAAAAAGTCAAATTCTGCCAAATTTTATAAAAAAATGTTGTATCTAATTGGATATTACCAAAAACAATTAATTGGTCTCTTTTCAGATAGGTATATTTTGTTAATTAAAACTTGTATTTCTTTAATATAAATATTTTTACCAAAACTTTCATCCAATTAGATTATACTTTTAAAGTACTGATTAGCTTTAATATGACCATCATAGACTTCTAATATTTATAACATGAGATAGTCAAATAAATATTAATAAATATTTTTATAAATACATTCCAATATATATATATATATATATATATATATGTGTGTGTGTGTGTGTGTGTGTTTGATCATCAACATTATAGAGATTGCCAACATTTCTTTAAAATCATAAAATTATTTTTAGACAAATCGATGTTTTAGAATAAATTCTTAAAATTTGTCAATTCTTTATTGAATAATTGCTATTTCTATTTATTTTTATTATTTTTATTTTTATTAGTAGAAAGTAACAATAATCTATCTATGTTTTGAAAATTTTAAATATAAACATTAACAAATTACTTATGGATATTGCTAATATTATGTAGCTATTATATCATTAAATAGTTTAATTTGAAGTTGTTCTTCAATAATCTTTATAAAAAAAATACTTATAATAGAATATACAAATTATATACTTAAAACTTGGGTTTCATGCATATATCAAAAGATTTTATAAAACCTTACATAACTTGAATATATTTGTGAAGGTTGGGATTGTAGTTAATAGTAATTTTTAAATGTTGATCCATGTTGAAAATATTTAACATTTGCAACTTGATGAATTTTTAAAAAGCTTCTAAGAAAAACAGTGCTAAAAAAAAACGAAATAAATATCCCACAGTTTTAGTTTACAAGAATTGACATACTTTGATCCTGTAAAAACTATGAAAATTTGAACAGGGTTATTGAATTTGTGGAGGTTTGGAAAGCTTTTTATGAAATACTTGAGAAGCTTATAAAATATCATTAGAAGGCCAAATTGTAAAGAAATTTTAAATGGATGTTTTAAAGATTTGTAAAAATCTTTTGAAGCTTAACAAAATGTTCCAAGTGAATTCAAACATCCACCGAGAATTTTGAAAGTTTCATGAAGTTCAATTTCGTAATTTGTCCATGACAAAAACTTTTGAGAAAACAATTCTGTATTTTAGTCTTTGTCACCAATGACATCAAATTTTATATTAATAAGATACATTTATATACATATGGAACTCATCCGTGCACAATAATTATTATATAAAAACAGAGTTATATTTTCATATATATTAAAAAAGAAGACAAGAAACAAAAACAAAAACCAACAAGTAATCATATGCATGACTCAAAATAGTGTTCTAGAATAGAATATAACCCTAGCCTTAAATGAGGAGATTCGACTTCTCATTCATCCATCTCGATGGTCCAGAGGCTGATGAATGAGAAGTCGAATCCCCTCTATCCATGTGCAGAGCACCGGATTGGTGTGCTCCTGTCGCAATATTTATATTTACTTTATGTGGAGAATTGTGTAGCGTAAAACGGCGCAACCTTACTGAAGCTTAGCTAGGCGAGGGCGTCGCACCCCCTAGTGGCTTGTACCTCACTGCCAAGCACACCAGGCGGAACCCCACTACTCCTGCATCCATGCGTGGGGAGAGCGTGAAACAGACGACGACTCGACTCCATCATTAGCAGCCGAAGGAGGAACGGGGAGAGAAAAACAGAGAGCGAGAGAGAGAGAGAGAAAGTGAAACAAAGCTGATCAAGCGAGAGAACTAATGAACCTTTGCCACAGCCTGCCTTTCTGTCTCTCGCTTTCTGTGTGGCCAGGCAGCCAGGCAGGCGATTCCTTCCCTCCCCACTCCCCACGAGACAAGCCGAAACTGATTCCCAAAAGCCAGACACCAAACTAGAGACACAGAGAGTGCTTTCACGCCCTGCACTCTCTTCCCCTCCTGCTCTTCCTCTTCCACTGTGTGGCCATTGCGGAGGATCCAGGCTCCGAACGATGGCCCACAGCGCAGCAGCAGCGTGTCTGTGCAGCGAGGGTGTGGGCAGCGAGGTGTGGGCGAGGCATGGGGCACGGGCATGGGAACGGGCATGAGCGTGGGAGTGGGGCGGGATCCACGTGCCGCCCTTCCTCCCGCGGTTGCCGGCGCCGCCGAACGTCGCAGCGTCGTAGCCCGTCCTCCGAGGCTCGGAGGGCGCCCATGCCTACGCCGTACCTGGCCCGGTCCGGCCCTCCCAGCTGTCGATGGGGCCCGCGGGACTAGGAGACGACCCGGACCACGCTACCCTCTCTTTATATCCAAAAAGCAAAAGTTATGCACGAACAAAACCGGTCAGATAAAATTTTGGGATACAATAGTGTATTATCCTTGCATGTGACTGGGAGACTTGACAATTGCACTTGTCCTCATATTATTTCTTTTTTATACCTTGTTGTGTTTTGTTTGGATCGCCATTGTTCATATATTCATATGTATATTTCACGAAGTATGTGATTTCTTGCGTTTCTTTGAGTAAATGGGTGGCTTTGTCGTTTACAGCAAAGCACAAAATCACAGAATTTAGTTTAAATGATAAATAGTTAAATAAATATAGTGTAACTTCTGCTTGTCGTAACCTCCAATGCGTTCAAGCATCTTAAACAAGTATTGAAATCATGATCATTACAAGAAGTTGCATGTATTTTACTTGCATCTTACTTCTTCACTTGAAGAACATTACTTGAAAAATTGATTACCGTCATTCGTTATTATGAAAATTAGCATTGTGTTTGATAACCTATCTCAACAAATAGCCACATGACAAAGCAAATGAGTACAAAGCAACACCTACTATTATCACTTTGGATTGATATTGATGAGTCTAGATATATATATATATATATATGTAAAATCTTTGAGGTGTCATATGTGTAATGATTAATAATAAAAAGTAAAAAAGATATATTCTTCAACATAATAAAAAGTAAAATAATAGAAGAAAATTTTGATTTAATCAAAAAGAGTCTATATAAGATACTGAAGTTAAATAGAAAATAAGTTGGACATATATCTATTAATGTAGGTGTGTGTGTTTTTCTTAAATTGTGGGTTGAACATGCACATTAAAACATCAATCATGACAAAAATATTACAATGTTATCAAATCATGTTCATTAGAGTCAAGCACGATCAATTAAAAGTTATTGATTATGATTACCACAGATCTTTTCTTTTTGATTATGTATTGAACAATTTGATTGATTCTTTCTGTATAACTGTCTTGTCACAAGGATAATCTTAGTATTTATATACACATTTTATAAATTTTGTGCTCACAATGAAATAATGTATTCAAAAACAAAAATCTATTCATATTTTTGGATTTCAGGACTCATGCTAACAATTTAAAGCTATTAGATCCAAAATTTTGAAACTTTGGTTATTGCACTTACAACAAAATGCAGTTGTAAATGATATAAACCAATTTATAATTATAATTTGTTAAAATGAACATATTCTGTTGTACGTCGAATCTATTTTTGAAATAATGTTTCTTAAAAATAACACTCGTAAAATGACTCGTCAAAGTTATATTTATTTATAGAAAGGTGTTGATTTTACTTACAAAAAAACACATACAAGTGAATATTAATGTCGTTCCAACAAAGACATTGATGTGATTAAAATGTAACTAATCAACATAATAACTTTGGCTTAGTTACATGCACGTCTAAATTAACTCCCATAATCCACCTGCCGCGTTGTCACGCTCATAACCAATTCGATTACGGAACAATAGGGTTGCAAAATTAGGGTTCCGGAATTAGGTTTTGTAAAAATCGAGATATCGCGAACCCTCTTCCCAGGTCGGCCGACGCGCTGCTCAGTAGCCAATCAAGCGCTCCGATCTGCTTGTGGCTTCGAGCCCGGACGATGCGCTCCGCGCAGCCTGTCCTGTAGTCTATTTAGATTGGCCGAGAACGAAGAATTGTACCTGCTTGGTTTTTGTATAACCATCCCCCTTATTTCTCACTCTTCACGGGTACTGTTATGATTTTCCTCTTATTACTGTTCCTTCTCATGCTCGGTGTTACCCTCCACAGCGTCGTGACCACAACCTTGACTAATCACACACCTGTTTCGAAGAAACTGTGTACCAAGTTGTTGCGAAGATTAACAGTCCTGCAAGCTGAAATTGTTACGTGGGATTCAGCTGATTGAGCTATTTGCTATCACCCTCCCAATCCGGCGCTCGACCCTCTCACCACCGTTTTTCGATGGTTCGGGAGCGTATTGAATTAAATAAGGAACTTCCAGGAACCAATCTCCCGTTCGATAGCAGAGTTGATGTCGTTCTTAGCAGCATTTCCTTAGTGTTTTCCTTGCTTCAGTAGATCAGTCATCAATACACGTTGTAATGAGTACGAGCACAGAGGCGCTACCGAGTGATCCAAACACGGATCTCCAACAAACTAACGCCCAGAAGACTTGAGCTGTAAGTCAACTCCTGTCACATGCCCTGCAATCAAACAGCGGAACATGATTGCTGACGCTGTCGGATCAGCATACAATAAAATAGGATACGACAAAAGCGTCGTGGACAGCTGAAACTCCACTTCGACAGCCCCTGACAGTTGGACCACACTTTGGGTTCTGATCAATACCTCTTGCTCGGTCAATGGAAGCACAGACAGGCATGGAAGCTACATACAAATATATCACACCCAGTCGCCATCGACTGTATCCAAACTCAATTCGTGGATCCTTTGACTTACACCTGCAGAGTCTGTTGTGCATAAGAGGTTCATCACATCTGACATGCACACGCCCTTCATGGGTCAACTTGAGACCTCTTTCTAAGAACTGCAAGTTTCCAGCATCGATGATCCAGTTCATTGTTCCGTCTCCCTCTATCCGTGGCAAAGGTCTTGTCTAGCCACTGGACACCACGCACTTGAAACTGCAGGGAAGAACACACTCTCTGATCACTCTGACACAATTCGCTGGAGCAATACAACCTATCACATCATGCAGATGAATAGAACTAAGGTTCTCGTGTTGATCGAACTGAAGAATTCAATGCTGTGTGCACTCACTGGAACCCTCTTCTCGAAAACTTCTCGAATTCCCACCATGTCTCGGAAACCAGCTCGCAACTTCACGTTTCGATGTCGAATCTGCAGACAAAGATGAAAGCTGTGTCAGAATTCCTTCTGAGCACCTTAGCTTCGACAATGATTGTCTGGGTCATTGAGACAATCTTTGATTGCTCTCCCATTTGGAACCTTGAGTAACCGTCCCCAAAGTTGTTCCACCTAAAAACTTAGAGAGAATTACGACAGGTCAGAAAGAGGGGAATGCAATATTGTACACCCTTAACCTCTCAGCTCCATCGGACGATTAAGTTCACGCAAAGCTCTGACCATACCTTCGAAGACAACAGCAATCAGCAACTAAGCTGAAAAGCAATTTGAAAGTGCGCCATAAATTTCATGAAAAAGCAAGCTCACCCACCCAGTGACAGCAACCGTGATACGGTTCCAGCTTGCATGGTCGCCCTGCTGTCCCTAGAGCCTTTCCATCATCACTGAAGCGTGTGCGTTTCCCCAAGCGTGCCATAACATGGAGTTAGTCCTGAAGGTCCAATTATCGAATAGATCTATTTATGCAACAACTGAGCAGCCATGACGGTCAGTGGTATACCAAATGGTGTATCTAAACTTCGACAGATCGTAAAGCATGGCACCTGTCTTACAGCGTCTTTGGTCAGATTCGGAATAGGATTAAGTGACCTGATTACAGTGTCAAGGATTGAGCAAACGCACCACACTAATACTTGATGTGATCGGCTCAGTTACGGATTTAAAGAGGGGTACTATACTTAACTATTCTCGGATTATTACATTAAATTTGCGTTTCTGGTTGTACAAGTACAAAGTTGGAGATGGAGTTTGAGTGCACTGAGACAAGCTCATTAACAGATAGATCTTATAAAATCAATCCTGAACATTTTGCATCACACTTGACAGTCAAGGAGGTGTTGTTCGGGAAAATTACATGAAATCAAATGTTCACTTAGGTTTGTCCTCTGATCCAGAAGTCTTACATTCGGAACGTTCGACAAATGCATGAGTGTTAGTGCGACGACGCAGTTAAAACATCAGTAGTGCATGCACAAAAGCCTCACCGTTTCTCGAAGGCGAGTGAATGGTAGAGCATGAGGACCATTCTCCTCAGCTAAGTGGGCACGATTCATTCTGCGAGACAACTCCCATGATAAGTCGAAATCTAGCTAAAAAGACAGCACCGACCCTGTGAAAAACATTATTGGAGTGTATTAGAGAGCAAATTATCACAAAACTGATAAAATGGAAATCTTTCTTAATGTTTTACAACGTCGATTCCATCGAATTTTAAAATGTATTACGTTTCACATCATTACACATCAAAACGGTGGTTCGAGTCCAACTTGTAACAAAGAAAGTTTTTAAGCAGAGGCATATTTAGTACGAAGGTATGCAGCAAAATTTCCCAAAATTCGTTGGTGAAACTGTTCGTAGTGCCGAGGGAAACTCAAATATCGGTATTGTGGCTGACAAAAAATGCTATCCTTCACGATTGGCATTTAGGCAATGTCAGCAACTTGGTCCGCAGCGGCTCTTGCGCAAAAGAAAGCAAATTGATCACTTTAGACAATCATACAATCACATGCACAATTCAAGGTGGTGGTATTGTGACTGCATTTGGGAAGTACACGCACTAAAACAAGGACTCAATGAACCATGAGAAGCCAGAGGAATTTTGCAGAGTACCAACACAGTTCACTATGATTGCGGACTCCTAGTCCAGTATTTCCATTGATGATTTACAAGCAAGAGTTCTCAATTAGAGTCATGAAGCCTACAGCCGCAGAGTTACCCGAGATTATACTGCAACCTTCTTTGCAGTAACAGCATTGCAGATTGAGACGAACTCCGGTCCCTTAAGCGACGCTCCTCCTACAAGGAATCCATCTATGTCCTCTTTCTTCGCAAGCTCAGCACAGTTGGATCTGTTAACAGAACCACCATAGATGATGCGAGTAGCCAAGGCAACCTCAAGCGAAATCTTCTCGCTCAACCACGAACGGATAGCAGCGTGCACCTCCTGCGCTTGCTCGGGAGTGGCAACTTTGCCAGTGCCAATAGCCCACACTGGCTCATACGCTATGACGACTTTAGACCAATCAGAAATCTCGTCGGCGTACGCTTGCAGCTGCTCGAACACAACCGCAGTGGTGCGGCTAGCTTCACGCTCCTCAAGCTTCTCTCCAACACACGCGATTACGCCCAATCCCTTGGACAATGCATATGCACTCTTTTTCCCGATGGTAGCATTAGACTCTCCGATAACGTGCCGGCGCTCAGAGTGGCCCTGAATAACCCACTTCACGCCGACATCGACCAGCTGATCGGCACTGATCTCACCGGTGAAGGCTCCACCCTTGCCCACCCAACAATTCTGAGCTGAGACTTCGATACGGTCGGTCAAGGACCCGATGACCTGACCGATGTAGAGGAACGGGGGAGCGACAACAACGTCGACATCGTTCTCAATGCTGGCACTGTTCAGTTCGTTCACGAGCTGCTTGATCGACGCGGTGCTACCATTGCACTTCCAGTTCCCACCAACGAAGAACCTCCCTGATCCAGTCATGGTGATAACCCTATTTTTTCCCTCTTCTCCCTAAGTCGAAACCACGTCACGTCCATGTCAATTCACAGCAAGTGCCACAAACCTCAAAAAACAACCTCACAATTTCCCCCTTCGAAAACCCGTTCGAAGTGCAACCAAAAAAGGAGCACAAATGAGCATGAATGCAATCCAACAGGGGGTCACAATAACAACAGATGAGGCTCACCTGAGTAACGAGGAGCACAGATTACAACATCGTTGGATCAAACAGGGGCGAGGAGAGTACAGATTTCCACAGCATCACCACCGCCCCGTGTATGTAGTCTTAAAACCCTCCCAGCTGACAAGGTGCCGAGCTTGCTGACTCTACCAGCATCGAAGACGCTAGAAGACGCCGCGAGGGGCCAGCGGCTGCAGAGGCGGCGGCCGCAAATGGAGAAGAACAGCCGCTGCCGCTGGCAAGGTCATGGAAGCCCTCACGGACCCTTTTGACCGTGGTTCTTTCTTATCCGGTTATATATATATATACATACATTTTATCATGCTCATTTAATAGTTTAATAAAATTCTAATTTTATACAATGATCACCTCATATTCTTGTTATTAAACATTTTTTTAATAAATACTATTTATAGTGTATATAAAACTATTAACATATTTCAAATTAATATACTTACAATATTTTTCTTAAATATTATAAAATATTTACATATGTTCTTATATATATATATATATATATTTATATCTAGGAGAATGATAAAGCGACCCAAATTTTTACAAAAGTAATCCATCCATCATCAAAATTTTGCACATGGATAGTACAAATCTTCTTCGTCATTAAGACCATAATCTATATTTGGATAACAAAATCATTATTTTGGATATAATTCCCAAAAATTCTCAATAGTTCCCAATGGCTAGTAATAATGTCTTTCTATTACTCTTTTCTTACTTACCTTGTAATTATGTATGTACTAAATTTGCTTCTTCATCTTATTTTAGTATATATTCTTTTCTAGATTGTGTATAGTGGATAGAGGAAATAAAATTGTACGTTCTATAATTTTTTTTCATTTTGCAATAGAAAGTGAAAAATATCTATGTACACCATTAAAGGGATATTTTTAGAGTATATAAGAAATGAAATATAGTATTGATGAATTTATACATAATCAAGGCTATGCCGTATGCAAATGATGGTATGACAAAGATCACATTGATTACAAGTGTGACAAAGGAGAGGTTTACTATAATTGAAATTTTCATACTAATAAATGAAATAGTGCAAGACATCTAACAAGATGCCCATTTATATTGCATGCTTGTTGTATATATAATAGTACTCAATTGCATTTGATTGTTTGAAATGTTCTTCACAACTATGGAGTTACTTCTTTTCTTTTTAGACCATCTATTTGCTTGCCGTTTGCAACCAATCAAAAAAGAACTAACTTCAGAATTGCTAGCGACAAGCATTCCACCAAAAATGTTGTTGCCTTACAAGAGAGTGATACTAATAGCAAAGTCATTCCACAAACTATTTATAATGAGTAACAAAAATTACATTGCATTGCACTTACTCGACAATCACTTATTATATGTCTTATAGAAACTTTATAAGAAGCTAATTACCATTTTACTTATCATTGTGATGATAAAAATAAAATTACTTGTCTATTTTTTGCACATTTTGATTGTATTCAACTTGCAAAAAAATACCATTTTTCCATTTTCATAGATTGCATATAAAAAATGAATAATTCAAAATATTACATATTGTAGAAATGACAAGTTTTAACACCTCATTTACCATTGATATTATTTTTTTCCATAAAGAAATAGAATCTTTCTTTTCTTAGGCATTAATCCAATTTCAGCAGTATATGGAGAAATTTGACCCATTTGCATAGGTGTTGATAGGGATTTAGCATTAATAAATGCCATTGAATTAATATTTTTTGTTTCAAAAGTATTAATTTGCATTTAGCATATATAAAAAAATGTATTAGCAAATTGCAAAAAATACTTTTTAAACAATGTAGAATTAGGATGGTATTCATTCTTTGCAAATTGAATCACTATGATTAGTGCATGTTTTGTAGAGCTTTTTGATTTGGAGTAGACTAATCTTTGGAATAAGTATATTAGGACAATGACAAATACATTAGGCCTATTATATAAGCATCAAATAAGAATTTTATTGAGAAGAGGAGATGTTTTGTCAATTAGTGATTTTCATCATCAATACTACTTAGTAAATACTCCTAACCACTTTATTCTAATACCACCTACAATTTCATTATCTTTTGAAAGTTTACATCTACTCGATGCTATTGTTAGTCAAACTTTTGATGTTTTATTTCTTCATCAAGAAGAGAATCTATATGAAAGATTAGTTGATCTTTCAACAATAACTGTATAATTAAAAAATCAACAAGTAAGTTGTATGAAGGGAAGACTTCAAGGAGCAAGAAATAGTAGAAGTGACATGTATATTAAAACATCCACACAACAATTTGCATTTTTAGTTTGAAACTATAGAAGCAAGAACAAGGAGACACTTTTGCATCAATTGTAAGTCAATGGGACATAATATCCACATATGTCCTACAAGGATAAATTTTTCCTTGCAATTATCTATAAATAATGTACAAATAGAATAGAGCTTAATAGTATGTTAATAAAAATATTTTAAAAAGTACTACATATAGTCATTTGAAAAATTATAGATGATTATTACTTCAAGTGATATTAATCATCAATTTATTTCATACTAATAAAGTAAAAATGATGTATCTAATTTCATTTCTTAATGAAGATTTATTAACATTTCAAAATAATATATACATTCAAATTTTGTTTAAATGATATTTGAATTTTATTTAAAAAAAATTAAATGAAGTTGACCATATAGAAAGAACATTTTATTTGAATTGTAATTGTAATGAGTGCAAAGAAATGGCCTATTGAAAAGCACAACTTGATCCTTGATTAGTTTTGTGACATCATCTAATATACAACACCTTCTGATGAACAACACATAAATATATATGTTGATGATAGAGCTAACTATTGCATCTGCAAAAAAGCCCCCATTGCTCCCTATTACACACTATTCAAAATCTTGCATACCTCCATATCCTTAGTAATCAACAAAGATCCCCCAACCATCTATATAATCTGTGCTTAAGATCCAAAACCTTAGATTTATAGCCCTGAAATGTCAAAATAAGGTCCTACTTTGCACCTTCTAATGAACAATAGATGGATTAAATCACTAACATGCCCAAAATTGAATTTCTTTCTCTTCTTCTCTCCAAAAAAACAAACACTTAAAGTAGCAGCCTAACAAACAAAATCCAGCAAAGCGGCTTGTGTTGACATGCCATATTTATTGCCATTCCATAGTTATTAGGCTAATCAACAAAACCAAATATACTACTCCTAAAGAGCATGAACTAGAAATTTATTATTACTGTAATGAAACCATTGACAAAAAAAAGTTTGATTAATCCAATTATTGATATAATAATCTAATGAAGAAGAAAACACAAATCAACAATCAATCTGTACTGCTTTGCAATATAGAATATATAATTAGAGAAGAACATGAACATGGTGAAAAATCAAGGAAATGAAAGCTCAACCCACACATGCACACAAATACTTGAAGAGATGCTACAATGGAAGAAACTTTCTTCTTGATCAACTATTCGGTAGTCATATTGTTGTTGTAAGTCAAAGTAACATCCAAAAATTCCTCATAATTACTAAGGTCCAAATCTACCTACTCATTCAACAAAGCACAAGATAATTTTTATAAAATTGCACGAGAATCAACTAGATGCAGCTTGTAGAATAACAATCTTAGAACACCTTAAAAAAATCATCTTGTCTTTTAAATCTATAAATTGGTCAGTACATATATATTAAAATCAAACTACAAACCAAGAAAAGTATAAAGTTTATTGACTTCTTGACATCTCTTGCCACAAACTTGCAAGTAGTCTTATATTTCAATAATGTTAATTATTTTTTATCAAAAATCAAGATTTTTTATTGCTCACCTCATCGCCATCATTTAAAACAAAGACTTTTTTATATTTGAATGGTGATATAATTCCCACATCAACATTCAAATAGAGATTTGGAGATGCACAAAATGAGACAAGTAGCATAAAAAAGCAATTACATTCATTTTAAATGAATAAATTCTAATTGAGTTGAAACAAATCATCTTTAACTAGAATGAAGATCAAATACTTTTGACTACTTCACATAAAACCACAATATTGAAAGAAAAGTCTAGACTTCATGAATCCAAAGACTATAACATGCCTTGCATAATGTTAATATTAGCTATAATATGTTTTATATAGATATAAGCTTAATAGAACAATTATAATATGTAGTTTTCTTAATAGAACAATTTTAATATGTGGTTTGCTTAATACCTCGTATCAATATACTAAGGACAATAATGAAGAGAGTAGCAATATAGAGAGAGGAGGGTAGCAAGGTAGCAATGTGGAGAGAGAAGGATGGTAGGTAGTGATGCAAAGAGAAGAGGGTGGCAAGGAAGCAATAGAATGAGAGGGCCAAGAGAATAAAGCAACTCCTCTTGTAAAGGAAGGGAAGGCCAACTAAACCGTCATCCCAATGAGAAGTGAAGTAATGAGATAAATTTGTAGTAGGTCCCTCATTCTTTTAAAGAAATGATTAGGATTTTATAATTAAAGACTATTGTAGCTATCATTATGGATGGCAATAATGAAGATTAAATTATTGTGATTGTAGATGAATGTGCTTTCTTTTCATTGGTTGCAAATCCAATGTTAGAAAAATGAATCTAGAAGTAATTATTTTTTCATGATTGTGATGATAGATGGGTTGCTTTAGTAAAAAATTGGGTTATTTTATCATTCTCATATATGTATCTCTCTCTCTCTCTCTCTCTCTCTCTATATATATATATATATATATAGAATCTAATGTTTTTTATGTGCTAAGCATTGTTTCAATTAGGAAATTGAATGTTTGCTTTAAAACAAAATTCTAATTGTTCATTACATGAATATAAAAGTATTTACTTATTACAATTATACATCATACTTTGTTATGTATAGGATCTTGATTATGCAAAAAGATTACATGATAATTAAACAACACATTAATTTATAATAAAATTCAGTTTTGGATGTTAGGATTTTCTTTACTAAAAGTACATTGGCCCACTTGATTAAGAAAAAAGTGGTTTTCAATATAAATATGTAAAAGAATAATTTTTGCACTTATATATTTTATAACTTTTGTAATTATAAGTTATGGTGAGTGATATCTTTATGGTTATGTAGCATGTATTTTATCCAGTTGAATTTGAATTTATCAAACTCTAAATATATATATATATATATATATTATTTAAATATTTTATTTAATTAAACTCTTAATTCTATGCATACAAGTGACTTATATAAAAATCATGGTAATATGGATTATGTTTTTTTAAGCTTATTTGTATCAACATCGTACCATATTTTCTAAGCTAATCATATATCCTATTAATTAATAATCTTTATAATGGTATTGTCCTCAAGATCACAATATAATATAAAACCTTATAGTTTATTTATGAATCAACAATCTTATTTGTTCAAAGAAATTGTGAGACTTTTTAATCGTTTTCCATATTACATATAACTAATATACTTGTATTATTGTATATAGTATTTAAGAGGATGTTGATATTCATTCAAATGGTAGCTTTACAATAGCATCCAATTGGTTGAAATCAAATTGCCATGATGTTGAGTGGTATGGTTAGTAGAGGTACAAATAATTTTGAAGAAATTCAATATTTATATTAGTTAAATTTATACTTAAACAATCTTTATAAATGCTCCAAATATTTTGATGATTAAACATGGCACCGTAATCCTTGGAATTGTGTTTATGGTAGTAAATTAGTGTAGAATTTGTGGAGGATATGGATGATTGGTTCATAGAAACGTTTTTCAGTGCAATTTAAATTGAATCATTTGAAAATATGAAAAATAAATGCAAGTGGTGTATTGCATGCTTGTAGAAACAATCCATGTGATAATGTATTGCATTATTTCACTAAAATCTTTATGTGTATACTTTCCTTTTATATATAGTCAATAACTATAATAGAATTGAAAAGTATTTAATTAAAAATTCATTTTCTGCATGCAATAAAAATCATTTCTTACTTGAAAGTCTAAATTATGTGATTTTGTTTTTTTAAAGCGAGAAGAATATAATTAATAAAATTTAATCATATAATTTATCATTCTAAATCTAACAGATACATGACAATGAGTACCATAAAATTATGTTGAAATGAAAAGGAAAAACACAATCTAAGCCTCAATATTATTTTCACCCATTTAATCAACTTAATTATAAATTATCAACAAACAATGACGGGACCATAGAAAAAAAGAAAAACGAAGGTTGGTAAACACTACTGCTCAGAAAGAATTTGAAAAGCAAAAATTGTTGTGTAAATTAAGGTCTTTGAAACAATAAAGCTCAGAAATTAACAGTATAATTATTAATTGCATAACAGCGACAACTAAAAAAAATCCCCCCCCCCCAAAAAAAAAACTACAAAAAATAATTCCCCACTAAAGTTAAAACCGAAAAGTAATTTTAAAGTTAAAGAATGAAAAAAGATTCATGTCCTCAAAGGGGCTAAAAGACGTCCACGGGCACTGGCACGTTAACATTTGGGGGTCGCACAACCACGCAAACTCACGTCTGTCCACGTGGCAGAATCCGGACACGTCATACGGAAGTGACGTCACGAATGAGAGAGTGTGAATGAGAGAGACCCGAGATTTAGAAGGGGGAAAATCGCGGGATGGATATTTGGGGGAGGGGTCACCCAGCCAAGGGGCTAGACTGCCACTTGGCGAATCCAGTGGCACTTGGCCAGTCCGAGTCATTCTGGCGTGGAGATCAGGGCCTTTGCTGTGGCCACCCAGTCAGCTCCGCTCAGCTCAGCTCGGCTTCTTCTTCTGCTTCGTCGACGTCGTCGTCGTCGTCGTGGATTTGCAACTCGCACCCACCCACCCACCAATCTATCCCACCAATCTAACCCACCAATCCACCCCCATGCAAGTGAAGAAGATTCGGACCAGGCTCTCCAGGCTCTCCACGCCCATCCCGATTCCGATGAATGCATCCTTCTCTCGCAAGTGGTTTCTCGAATTCTCATCCTTGCGCTTAATCCTACGGCCCCTGGTGGGTTCACGACGGGATCTTTTCCTGGCTATGGCGTGGACGCTCCCGTGTGCGCGGCGAGAGTGTGTTGTGTTGGGTCCGCGAAAGGAGTTTGTGCTTTTTGAGTGCATTGGGGGTTGAGCGAGAGGTTTTTTTCGTAGGTGAGAAGGAATTGGAGTGAGAAGTTTTTTTAGGGGAATTTGAGTTTCGTTGCGATGTTTTTGTGCATTTTGTGTGGGACACAAGGCCGGGGAGGTTTGAAGTGCAGTGAATGCGGAGAGACGTGTGGATTACGGTTGAGATCCATGTTGTGGTGTAGCTGAGAGCGTATTTTCTGCCATTTCCGCCACTGAGATTTTTGATGATTTTGTGGGCGATGATGTCCAGTGTCATTTCAGTGAAACAGATGACAGTCGTGTGCTGTGTTCTTTTGCATTGAGCCTTGGACATGACTGGAGCTGAGGTAGCTGCCTGATCGATAAGGTGACCTTTCTTTTTTGCATTCATGTGTGCACCTGAAAATTTAGAGAGATAACCAGTAAACGGCATCATTAATTACGGCTGCAGTTACACGTGGTCATACCTGAAGCAAGTTTTACTCGTGTCTTGAAGAAAAACAATTTACACGAGGGTCTTACTGGTTTTAATTTTTGGCAAACCGAGAATCAACGGACGTCTGTCACTTGAGTGTTGTGGCCACTATATTACTGCGGGGCAGTTCACTGAAGTAGTTGAAGAGCATGGCTCAGATTACAGCAGCCTCTGCGACACATGCTTCTGTCTCTTCGGCTGGTATTTGCCTGGGCATTGCTCCCAACAGCCGTTTTTCCAAGCCATTTCTAAGTCGCCAAATTAGTAGTGATCGAAGCTTCAAGGATCCTGCCCTTATTCAAGTAAGCCCTCGTGTACTCTTCTAATAATTTGTACTTGGATCTGTATAACAATATCGTCTTGAATAAATTTCAGTGGTTTACTGAGAATTAAATTCACATCATGTGAGAAAAGAGGAGCACAGAAAGCAGTTCAGAAGAAAGGTTAATATGTCTCTGTCCTCAATTGATACAATTTATTCGTATTAGCTCACATAGCGGGTTAATAATAGCTGAACCTGCTGATGTAATGAAGTGCTTATTTCACTTGATTGAGGTGAGATACTTACGAATTCGACGTTGGGCTGCAGAGAGTGACATTGTCCTCAACTTCTAGGCTCCGAAAGCTGCCTATAATACGGGCCCAGAAAAATGCAGGTGCAACAGATCTTGCAGACAAAGTTAGCGTGGATTCTACCGCTCCTTCAGGGGCCTCTCTTTCAAAACCCCAAGTAAGTCATGATACAGGAGGTGCATGTTTCGGTTCACATTGTATACAGTGTTAGACAGATACTTCAGACAAAGTTATTATGCTTAAGATTTCATTTTTGATTGCATTTGAACGCATTTGATAAAATGCAGCTGTAGTATGCTAGCACGTTTTCATACCGAACATAAATTGTACCATCATGTCTCACTCTTTTTTTCAGAATGGAGGTGCCACAAAGCGGGTGGGATTCTCAGCTTGGACTGAACCCCTCGCAGGGGTACTACAACACTTCAATGTAGATCTCAATAGCGGACTCGGTGCTGACGCAGTGGAGAAGCAGCGCCTACGATTCGGTTGGAATGAGCTTGAAAAGGGTGAGGCCAAACCCTTCTGGCTCCTGGTTGTGGAGCAATTTGAGGACACATTAGTGCAAATCCTGCTAGCAGCAGCTGGAGTTTCATTCCTCCTAGCACTTTCTGACTTAGACAAAAATGAATCAGCGGGAGTGGAGGCCTTCACCGAGCCATTAGTAATACTGTCAATTATTATCCTCAATGCTGTGATTGGAGTATGGCAAGAACGGAAAGCTGAGAGCACATTAGAATCTTTGAAGGAGATGCAGTCTGAGTCCTCCCGCGTTTTGAGAGATGCAACCGAATTCAGGGACGTTCCGAGCCGGGATTTGGTACCAGGAGATATCGTAGAGCTAAGAGCAGGTGACAAAGTGGCCGCTGACATGCGAATTGCTATGCTTAAATCGGGAACTATACGCTTGCAGCAAGCTTCTCTTACTGGAGAAAGCCAACCCGTGTTAAAGCAAGCCGAGGAAGGGGATGATGATGAAATTGAGTTGCAGGGCAAGCTTTGTATGGCATTTGCGGGCACAACTGTAACAAATGGGAGCGCTGTGTGTGTTGTAACTGATACGGGCATGAACACAGAAATAGGTAAAATTCAGTCTCAGATTCATGAAGCCTCTCTAGAAGATTATGATACGCCCCTCAGCCGGAAGCTCGACGAATTCGCAGACTTATTAACGAAGGTGGTGGGAACCATCTGCATCGTTGTGTGGCTGGTGAATTATAAATACTTCGTTTCTTGGGAAATTGTCGATGGATTTCCTACAAATTTTGAGTTCAACCTGGATCAAGCCACATATTACTTTAAAGTAGCAGTGGCACTTGCTGTGGCTGCCATTCCAGAAGGCTTACCGGCAGTTATTACCACTTGTCTCGCTCTCGGTACTCGTCGTATGGCTGAAGAAAATGCGATTGTGCGAAAGTTGCCTTCTGTGGAAACTCTTGGCTGTACTAGTGTAATCTGCTCAGATAAGACAGGCACTTTAACTACCAACCAGATGTCGGTTGTGCGTTTGGTTGGTGTGGATACAGAGGGCTCTTTGCGTACTTTTAGAGTTTCTGGAACTTCATACGATCCTCGGGATGGTGAAATTATTGATTTGCCGGAAAGTCTTGATGCAAATCTGCAGTCTATTGCACAAATATGTTCTGTTTGCAATGATGCCGGGGTTCAGCTCCAAGATGGTGTTTTTACAGCAACCGGAATGCCCACAGAAGCAGCTCTCAAGGTACGCATTATGGCATGAATTCTAGCATCTGAAGTTTGTGGCCAGAAGTTATTTCTCTCTCGTACGTTCATGTTCTTCTTTGACATGTTCATCAACTTCTCTCCATTCAGGTATTAGTTGAGAAGTTAAAAGTACCTGATGCACGTCTACAAGAAGAAATATCTGCAGAGAGGTTGTCGGCTCCTGAAAAATATTCTATGGGGGTGTGTAAATATTGGGCTGAGGGTAGTCAGAGGCTGTTTACGTTAGAGTTTGACAGATTGCGGAAGTCAATGGGTGTTATAATTAAGGAGCAAGGCAGTGATACCGGCAACAAACTTCTAGTGAAGGTACCTTTCTCAGATTACAAATTGTATTTACATTTTGTAGGTTTGGGTTGTTATATTTGTGCAGATTGAATTGTTACATTTTTCAAGATTTTCTTTCTGATAGCATTTCCGTTTACATAGAATGTAATTAGATTAACGCGTTAGATACATGAGATAGCTATAGGTAATGCCTCAGATAAACGTAATATGTGGTGCTCGTTATTGCAGGGAGCAGCAGAATGTGTTCTGGAGAGATGCACCTCAGTGCAGCTCAAGGATGGTACCATCATTCCACTTTCACCCAGCTTTAGGCAGGGGATAACTAGTAGCATTGAGGGAATGGCATGTCAGGGATTACGAGTTCTTGCTTGTGCTTTTAAGCGCGACCTCGGTAGCATGTCCGACTACAATGGACCAGAGCACCCAGCCCACCAAAGACTGGTCAATGCTGATAATTACTCATCAATTGAAAGTGAACTGACCTTTGTGGGCCTAGGCGGTCTTCAGGTATGCTATTCTTTCGCCTAAAATTAAACGGCATTGCTTGTTTTCCTCTATTCTTGGGCACACAACTGTGTCAGTACAATCAAAGCATTGAATGGTTTTGTGGAGTTACAATCGGGGTTAGATTAAGCCCAGTATCTGAAGTTTAATTCAACAACTTATGATTGCTTTGTTCGATACAGGACCCCCCTCGGAAGGAAGTGAAGCCCGCAATTGAGGACTGTAAAAAAGCAGGCATCAGGGTGGTCGTCATCACTGGTGATAACAAAAGCACTGCAGAAGCTATTTGCCGAGAAATTGGACTCTTTGCTGAAGACGAAGACTTGTCTCTTAAATCATTGATCGGAAGAGATTTCATGAAGCTGTCATCGAATGAAAGAAGAGAGCTTCTTCTTGGGGACAGAAACAAAGGTTCAGGCTTCGTTTTCTCTCGCGCTGAACCAATTCATAAGCAAGAGATCGTCCGTGTGTTGAAAGCTGGGGGTGAAATCGTGGCTATGACTGGCGATGGAGTGAATGATGCCCCTGCCTTGAAGCTCGCTGACATCGGAATTGCGATGGGAATTACTGGAACCGAGGTAATCTGCACAACCTCCCCATATTCGTTTACTGTAGGGCGTCAGATAATTTGTGAGATAATTTACATATTCGTTTCTCAGCATCCTTGGATTATTTGCTGAGCAAAGTAGTGTATCTGCAAAATTTCCAACAGGTTGCAAAGGAGGCCAGTGACATGGTCCTTGCAGACGATGACTTCGCAACGATCGTAAAAGCAGTACGAGAAGGCCGCTCAATCTATGACAACATGAAGTCCTTCATTCGCTACTTGATCTCCTCCAACATCGGCGAAGTAGTCTGTATCCTCCTCACAGCTCTTCTCGGATTTCCACAAGGATTAATCCCAGTCCAGCTCCTCTGGGTAAACCTCGTCACCGACGGTGCCCCAGCCACCGCTTTGGGCTTCAACCCTCCTGACCCAGACATTATGGAACGCCCTCCCCGCCCCTCCACCGACGGGCTCGTCAGCGGGTGGACTTTCTTCCGCTTCATGGTGATCGGCTCTTATGTCGGCCTCGCAACCGTCGGTGTCTTTGCTCTCTGGTACCTAAACGACACCAGCTTCCTGGGGATAGACCTCTCAAGCGACGGTCACTCAACAGTAACATTCCACCAGCTTTCCCACTGGGGAGAGTGTTCCTTGTGGCCTAATTTTCGTGTCACTCCTTTCACGGCCGGTGACCGTATGTTCGTCTTCGGAGACCCCTGTGACTACTTCTCCCTGGGGAAATTGAAAGCCTCCACTTTGTCCATGTCCACTCTTGTAGTTATCGAGATGTTTAATGCTTTGAATGCCCTCTCAGAGAATAATAGTTTGTTGACAACGCCCGGTTGGGTGAACAGGTATCTGCTAGTGGCGATTGCAGTATCCATGGGGCTGCATTTTGCCATTTTGTATACTCCGTGGTTGGCAGATTCGTTTGGAGTGGTTCCATTGAACTTGAATGAGTGGTTGCTAGTGGTGGCCATTTCTTTTCCAATTATCCCGTTAGATGAGTTGCTCAAAGTTATAGGGCGACAGTTAGCGAAGAACCAAGCAGAGGAGAAACTCTAACTCTTGGATTATTTTGTACCATTACAGAGGCTCATGTGCAACTGTATAAATTCAAACAAATGAAGCTGTTACTTTTTTCCTAAGCATGATGATTTGAGTAGAAGGTTGTGGATCATCCTTAATTTTTTTTGTGTCCAGTTGGGTTTGTCGAGGCATGATCAGGTGAGAAAAGCTCGAAATACTGAATCCCTAGGCATGGCGAATATTTGTGTCCCAACAAACCATGCATGAGTACAATAGTCTGCTGTGGCTAAATAACAACGATGCTTCTGAAAAAGTAATAAGACAACAGCTCGTTATCTCCACAGGAGTAGGCGTTCACAACTAAAAACTATTATAAATTTTTTTAATGAAACAGGAAGTTAACAGTTCCTACTATCCGCTTTAGATTTCAGCCGTGATATTTGAAAAAAATCTTTTTTAAAAGTTAGTATTTTCACCCAAGACGGTGAAGAGCATATTCTTCTGACGATTTGAGCAATTAAAATATGAAACACGTCTTTTGGATTTATTCGACTCTGAATTATCTTATGACTTGTTTGAAATTAGTCCTATCTTCTCAGTCATTACAATTTAAATTCAGTCTACAGAACAGCCTTTCTGCAATTATGTGTTCTTTGTAAAAACACTTAATCTTGAATCCTTAAAGGAAGAGATTAAGGAATTAATCCTTGTTCCTTAAAACACATTAAAAATTGATAAGTTTTTGTGTTTGTATTTTAAATTGTCCAATGACAAGATAATAAATGTCAAAATGTGCAAACCTGTCAGCTAAGTCACTAGTTTTACTTAAATCTCTTATTGAAACAAGTAATATGATTATTAAAAAAACAAAACGTTGAATTCGTATTTGATGGATTGTTGGTCAAAAGTTCACAATACTAATGAAATCGTGTCAAAGGTTTCATACGTTTATATGCTTATCTTGTGTTCTATATTTTTTCCGAAATGATCAATAAAAAATATGCTAAAACTCACAACTTGATTTGCTTGGTCACTACCTACATGAAACAAATCTAACCACAACAGCAAGAATTCACACAATCTATTAACTGTATTCCAAAAAAACACAAATTCTCTATGAGAAGATTCGACCAATGACGGCATTCACAATCTTTTCACACCGATATAACGTAATTCCACCAATAAATCACATGAGAGTGAGCAAAAAAGACAGAAAAAGAAAAACAGAAGATAAATGAGAGGGAGAAAAGGAAAAGTGGTTTTGAATTGAAGAATGCAAAAGAAGAAACAAATTGGAGTGTAAAGGAAATGTTTCCTTGCAGACATGTTACACCTTGGGATGGCTCAACTCAAGGGATGAGAGCAAGCAAGCAGCAGAAGCAGCAGTGGCTGGCTGCTGCTACTGCTGCTGCTGCTACTACGGGAGGTGCGAGAGTCTGGCGGTGTCTGTATTGAGAGTGTGAAGGTTCCGAACACACAAAAACTATGCTGACAAAATCCTAAAGACGATATCGTTGATCATCTCCTGCCCTGCCTACGTCGATTTAAATGTGGGACGAAATTGAGGGATATGCCTGCCTGCCTGCTTGTTTGTCTGTCTATCGCTTTCTCTGTCGCTATCTCTACGCCATCGTTAGCAGTAACCGTCAAGCTTGCTCCTGCTGCCTCCTTCCAAACATGCTTCTGTACAGAAACTATCACCTGCAAGGTGGAAGTCTACTTGCCCTCCCACCCCGCCCCTTGTTACCCCTAAGCTTCGGTTGCCTACAACCAAGCTTTGACCTCGCAGCTAATCAAACAACATGAGAGAAATCACCAGCAGTAATAAAACTTCCAAAAACTAAGAATACACTGAGCAATGCAAACTGCTGGGTAGAAATCATGCCCCGGACTGAACCACTTTGGCCTGTTGGGTGACTTGCTTCGCAGACTCGGATTGGAAGGTGGGCTGAGAGAAAGTGGATGGGTCTGGGGTGTACCCACCCCCGGGTAATTGTTGCAACGCCGCCACCAGGCCTGTCGAGGGTGGAGCTGGAGACGAGGCCGCGGAGACGGCATTGCCAAACACGGCTGCAGCTGCTTCCAGGACTGCGGATGTTGGGGGCACAGCACTGGGTGGAGGGGGAGGCGTTTGCACTACAAATGGCAGGGATGGCGAAACTATCGGAAGCTTGGCAGGAGTGGGAGGTTTGGGAGGGATGGGAAGCTTTGAAGCCGGCGGTAAGGGCATTTCCTCTCGTCTGACTTGCTTCACACCCGGTGCGATGTCGTTCACTCTTGATAGAGGCACAGACAAGCCAGGACCGAATACAACACCGCGCAATATCATGTCTGAGCTTCCAACTCTGACGCTTAAGAGATAGCCCGCGTCGAAGGTTCCATCCAACACACCAGTCACTTGTTGCCCAATCATGGACACATCCACACTAGCTGGGGCGACTTCCACACCTTTTCTCTTCCTTTGCTTCCTCGGCTTCGTCGAATCAGTACCAGTTCCTGTTGCTTTTTGGGATCCCACAGCGTCTTTTGCGCTACTCGGCGTTGGTGGTAGTTCTGATTTACGAGGCCGTCCCCTCCGTCGCTTCACGGGTGGCGCAGCCGGAGAAATACCCGCAGCGTCGCCTTCCATCTCGAAACGTCCCGCAACGAGCTCTCTGTTGGTTCCACCGGAATTGCTTGAAAAGAATCTGATTTGAGCAACACTACATGTTAAATTCTAGATATGCAACGCCTTTGCTACCATGGTCCTATCATAACTCATCGACTGGACACATTCTCTCTGTCTTTGAGGAGACACTCGAATCTCCGACGTGAGCTTGATTCCTCACTCAGTTTACAATGCGTTCCCGTTCGAAGTGATGTACAAGTCTTCCTCTCAAAATTATTATTCTTATTATTATTATTTTCAAACAACAACAAAAAAAAAAACCTCAAGTCGATTCTTTCACTGTCTCGTGATGTACTCTCGTTCTCTAACCTCGCGGAAGCCAGGGCGAGAAAAGGAGGCAGTAGTTTAGTAGAAGAACAAGGCAAACTAACTTTGCGCGCTACAAACTTCAGGAGCCGGAAATGTCCATAAGGTAGGTGTGCTTGCAATGAGACCACGAAGACTGCTACGCAACACGGAAACCAGTAAGGTCCACGAACAAAAGAGAGTATACGTTCAAACGACCAAGCCACCAGTCTCCTATTGCGAAAGCCAACGCTCCTAAAGTCCACGAACGCACAAAACCCACAATCCTCAAAACCCAGGAATCTGCCGAGGGAGCATTTTCAACGCAATAAGATAAAGCCTGATACTCAACCCTCCGTGAAGCACACCGACGTTATGGTGGACCTCCCCTAGACTGGCCACTTCTGTGACAATCACCAAAAACTTGACTCAAAACCCACCATCCGGGACATGAGACACTGGTGTGCACAAACCTCCAGGAAAAACCAACGGCAATATGATTCTAGTACTCAAGACAGTCCACATGCACCCAAGCCTGGCTTTATGGTGGACCACCTCTGCAGCCTCCAAGGCTTTGACACAAGTCTTCAGGGAATCCAGATAAGCAAAAGAAGGGCGTTCGTTGTCAAGACGAGCATTAGTGAGTGTCAACCCAAGGCTTAACCTCACACAACCTAGCTTACAGGTCAAGTCCCCCTCCTCAGACACACACACACCCACTCACTCACTCACTCAACAGCTAAACCAAACCCATTCCACCGTCACCCGAAAACTGTCGACTCACGCACACACAAAAAAAAAAAAAAAAAAAAAAAAAAAACATTCTCACGAATACATGTTGCAGAAGACAAAACTAAACGCAACCCAAAAAAAAACAACCAAAAACCGAAGTGCGTAAACTTGGAATGAGTTGGGGTGGGGGAGGGGTGAGTGAGTTGGGGGGGGGGGGGGGGGGAGGCGTGTGAGAAAGATCGAGAGAGCAGAGGCAGAGAAACTATTTTCATTTCGCACACAAATATGTGAAATAGGTAAGTTGAAGTAAACTAACCTTTCCCCACACAGGCAGCCAAAACTCGAAAACTGGACGAGAAAACTGAAAAATGATCTTCCAGGCTGCAACCCTTTCCCCTTTCGTTTCCCCCACTTCCCTTCCCTTACCCTTCGTTTCCACTTTCTTTCTGCCTCTGTCTTTCCTTTTTCTCGCTGTCTGCTTCTGCTTCTCCTTCTTCCTCAGCCAAGTTGAGCTTCACCTTCCTCCAAAACCTGGCTGCACTTTCCCTTCTCTTCTCCCCCTTTTTCTTCTGTGGGTTTGAACAATCCCTTCTATCCCAGCGCTACATTCATAACCGTACCATACCGCAGCACCTCGTTGTGTATGAGTAGCAGTAGTAGTAGCGGCAGCAGAAGCAACATCAACAACAACCCAGCTTCCAACACCATCACCATGAATGAGCTATGTAAAAGAAAAGGAAACAAAAAAATGATAATAAAATGGTGGGGACACGCCTATGCGGCTTTCCTCCACTACGCTCCAAATAGGCGTTTGACTCCCCAACGTTTCTATATATTATTTCTTAGGGGGGCTAAAATCCCACTGTTTCTGTCGCGGTCTCTATTCTTTCGCCATTTTCTCTGCCGTGATGATGCCCTCTATTCTCGGTGCGCTCGATGGTTTTTCGTTTATTAAACTCGTTCAGAAAGCAAAATGCCCTCAAAACCTGGAATCTGCGAGAGGGCATAATCAATAGGGAGTAGCTAAAGAGGAACGAGGAAAGGGGGAGTTAAAGAGGGTGAAATTGCATGGCGGCCCTCGGAGATGGCTCCCCTCACGGTCTTAGCACCAACCACCCTCTTTTTCGATCTCTCTCGTTGTCAACTCTGCATTGATAAACTTATTTTTCCTACCATGGAAACTTGTAAAAAGGTTGTGTAACTTGCCACATGTTAGCCCTTTTCTGGCCAGAAATTCCTGGGGTGCATGGCCGGATGCCTCGAACCCTGCTGTGCCCCTTACCCTCTTCTTACAGTCATGTTTCTTTTTTTTTTTCATGAAAAATCTGCCACGATGTTTCTTGACAGCGCCACCAGCTGTTGCAACACTTGCTGAACACTGCAGTTAGGGAGCAGCACAAAGCGAGATGAGAATTCACGTCATTTCGATGTGTTTGAGATGCTTTTTTCCTACGATCATGGGTGGGTGGGGCTGTTGTCGCGGTGACGGGGGGAGGGTAGCATTCGAACGCACCGTCGCTGAAGCTTCAGGTTTCTAGAGAGTGTCGCTCTACACTTGTCGCCACTCATTTCTTGTTGCGAACCTCCAGGCAGCTCATTCTTCATTGATGATTCTCCAGTCTAGTGTTGCAGTTTGACTTCGCTGGTTCATGAGATTGCAACCGCGTTGACGACGCTGCGCATTGTGTTTCGTGTGTGTGTGTGTTTTCTTCTTCTTGTTGGTACAGATGAACTCTAGTAGTTGCTTGCAGCACCTCATGAGCTGCCACATTTCCTTCACGCGGCGGTTGAATTTGGGAAGTTTGTGGATTCCGATGTAATTTGGATTGTGTTAGGAGGAATCTGAGGCTATGGCGGTGTTGTAGCTTCGTAGGCGCTGCGCACCAAGTCCTGTTGGTGTCTTGGTGTGTGACTTATTTCGGTACCTGGGGAATTAGGTTGTTGTGAATTCTAGGCGATGGTGTGATGTTGAGTGAACTTTTGAATGTTCCACAGAGTTGCAGTTTAGGTTTGTTTTTAAAAGTGTTTGGGTGCGGTATCGGATACTAGAAGAAGGCGCCTTTGTTGTGATCTCGACCGTCTATGTCTTGGATTGGGAGTTCGTCTAGTGTTTGAACTTGTCAGGCGTTTCCCTGTGCTAAAATTACAGGACTGTTCTTTGGGAATTGTTCGTGCACTTCTGTTGTGAATTTGTTTGTTTGCTTTCGAATGCGTTCGCTGTGGATGATCGACTTCTTTCTCTGACAAGCAATTTTGCTGCTGTTTTGAAGCTTTTTTTTTAAGTGAAGTGGTGTGAGCTTAGTTCGGGTAGTAGGAGACTGGGCTGGAAGCTTAAATTTTCAGTGAACACTGCCTTTCACATGAGGAATGAGTTTTAGACTCACCTCCTGGTTTGGCCATCTTGCAGAATGAATTGACGCCGATAAAGAAATTTCTGGCCAACTGGATGAAGAAACCCATTGGGTTGCTTGCAATGGTTGATTTAGAAACGAGGGTGTCCTCTTCATTAAAAACAGGTGCATTAACAATATCAACCGATGCTGCTCAACTCGTCGTAGAGCCTGTGATCAATGCTGCACCTTTCCTATTAGCTAGCAATATACTCATGGCAGATCTCCCTTGGAAAGCGTCTTAGCCACTTTGTTTCGTCCTGATGCAATAACGTATATAGATTTGCTTGAATCTGATGGATATGCATCAACATCCTTATGACTATTCGCCATATTGTAGTGGGGCTTGATGCTTTGAAATTGCGACCAGACGAGTTTTGTGCTAGTTTCTGCCTGGGGTCATTGGAATGACTATGCTCGGGCAATGAAATGTTACAACAAGTAAGTATGCATTGAGTGACTACACGCCAATCTCTTTGGTCATTCTGTAAGTTTGGTATTGGGTTCCAATTTTATAGAGTACTTAATGGCGTTCAGACATTTCCGTCTGTGGTACGACTGTACGCAGTAGCTGTCGGATTGCGGGTGTTTACTTGGTTGGATCCTGGCTCCTGCACTTCGCCTCTTCTGGGAATTCATTACTAAGGTTCTAATTCAGTTGCCCAGTTTTTAGATTGAGGTGATCGAGGTTGGAGATTTGAGTTGAAATTACTAGTTCCTCATCCTTTCTCTTCCCTTTGCGCCAAACATTACGCCGAAGTTCCATGCGTGTAGCCAAATGCTGTGCACTATGGTTATGCCATCCACACCAACCTGGAATGCAGATCAAGAGAAATGCCAAACACGAATAGGACTTGGGGACTTATTTTCGACCAGTGATGTAATGGGCGAGGATCATCATGATGTGCAGGTTCACCTTTCCTCTTCTAATTCATTCTCTATTGTACAAGCACATATTCTCAGCATACCATGTTTCTATTATGTTGTAAAGTGGTAGTAAAGCAATTTTCACCACTGGGAAGTAACAATCTGCGAGTATTGTGGCGTACGTTTGTCTTCTTCCAAATATATAGGCATGGATATGATCCTGGAACGATCATAATCTTTCAGACCAGATTTAGTCTTAGGGGATGACATTTGGTAATGAAAGGGAGTAGAAAGTAGTGTAGGTTGGAGATCAGGAGATATAATTTGCTTGTTAAAGTATTTCCTCAAGACAATATATCCATGATGAGGTTTACGGCTACTGCTGCAAACTACTTGTGGGCAAGTATCTTAGCAGTTCTTTGCGCATTTTTTGCACCATCAAAGGGCAGTAGATTCAGTTAAATTGTCAGCAGAAGTGAGCACTGCAATTAGGCAACAGTTCATCCACTTAATGTGATCGCAAGCAACAATGTCGATAGTTGCTTTGAGTGCAGTAGGTAGTTATTGTGAGCTTTGGGGTGTGCACAGCTACTTCAATATGTGAAATCCGAATTATTCATTGTATTTGGCGAGTGAAGGCTATCATAGTTGCATTGATATTATCTGAGGATGTGATGATTCTGGGCCAGCCGCGTTTTTGAAGGGGGTTTACTCTAGTGTTTTATCCTCAGTTTTCGCATTTCAATGCAACTTTATGTTCGGTTACTACTGAATTTTCTACAGTTTGATTCAATAAATGCTGAAACTTCCGATTAAATGCAATAGTCTGAAGGACTTCCGCAGTGTGAGTGTAACTGTAGTCCTTTCTTTCATTTCTGTTTGTGCTGTTTTCATGTTCTAAAAATGTAACAGTCTGTATATCGTAAGACTTGCCATACAGTCACCTGCTTGAAACTCGCAATTATAAGTTCTGCTTTATCTGTGACGCAGTGTATCCTAAATGAACTGTTGTCGTCCATATTTTGACTAACTTCTAATCAGCTGTTTATCACGATGATTCATGGAACAAAGTCCTGCGTGGAAAGGGAGTGTATACAGACGGAACTTTGAGGCCAAGACCTTACAGGTACCGTTGATGTATTTTGTCTCAGAAAGAGAAGCTGGTTATTATTCACAATCGTGTGCTATTCATGCTATCTTATCTTTATAGGATTAGAATTCGATCCCTGGTTCAACAGGTTGTCATTATGAGTAGAGTGTATACCTGCTACAAGTTCATGATTAGTTGTATCTCCTTGTATAATTTGCCAGATTATTTAGGCTCCTATTTTCAAATTATTTGACTCTACTTTGCCAGGTGTAAAAATACTGTTTTCAGTGTATTCTGCTTTGGCAATGATGTTATTGAGGTTATGTAGATAAATATGAAGAGAATGTTAATGCTTTTAGAAATATACGTTACCAAAAATTCTATTTGGATTCTTTTCGTTCTGTCAATTTGTAGTGTTTATCACACAATAACTGATAACGAATGACGCACATTAATCACGAGACCCTTAACCTGTCCGTAGATTATTGTCGCAGACATCAGAAAACTGCTGGAAATTGATCCAGTAATTGAGCTAAACTGGCCTCTATTTTCAATCTAGGAATCACCTTGATTCTCTATCTCTTGCACCGATGGTCAACCTTTTTTTTTCTTCTTGTTTTTCAAATCTATGACACCCTAACCCTAATGGTCTTGGTTGAAAAGTGTGTGCGCATCCTGAATTCTTTAAAGCTCACAAAATCTTCAGATCAACGAGATAATTAATGAATTAAATTCTGAGACTAATTATATTGAGCCTACAAATAATAATATCCTTCGTTTCTAAGAAACCTCAATATTTCAGCAGAGGTAATATGTAAGTAAAAAGTCATTGCAGGTGTATACTTAAACTGTAGACACAAATAGTAACAATTGCTTCTGATACCGAAGATCAAAGTGATCCACTATCAAAGGTGGGAGGTATGGAAGGGTATGTCGAGTCATGGAAGTTTTAATGACGTTGGAGGAGCAACCTCTACTTTGGAGGGTCCTCCAATAGAGGCACCGGATGATGAACATGAACCTCGAAGCAGAAGCCATGAGCTAACTTCTAAGAGCGTATGGAGTTGGTAAATTGCCTGTACTTTGTGACTAGTCAGATCAAAGGGTTTGGTGTCACCTCTCATTGCTGATATCATGAATTTCATTGGTCGGAATAGCTCTAATATCTCTTTCTAAGTGTATCTTTGAAGTGAACTCAGACCAGATGGTTTACAATGTCTAGAAGTTGCAACAGCTCAAGCTGAAGATCCTTCAGCTTGGTCTTCAGTGATAGCAAATACTAATAATAGGAGTAGATTATTGAAGGGTCGTAGATTCCTCAACGTAGGTGAGTTGTTGCGTGATGCAGTCAATCTGTATAATATTGAGAACGTGCAAAAGAGGTTCTAGACCATGGTAAACAGATACGGGTTCTAGTTATGCAAACGAATTTCAAATTTATTTTCAATACCATGACCTTGAGATTGGCATCAGAGGGAAAAGTATGTGACTTGGCAACTGTAACAAACCAAGAGAAATTGGGTCAATCCTGTCGGACTGAGACATTCTTTTCAAGTCTCATCAAGTTGCCTCTGCATGTGGAGTTGCTTGGAGTCTAACTATACAATCGATGGACAGAAGTCCGTTGATAAAATGAAATGCAGGTATTTGCGGCGGACAATGACATACCTTTCAACGCTGATTGGTGAGTAGCCTCTCACCCTTATAATCAATTTAGGCTCACCTCTTATAGTTTTCTTAGTAGTGAGAACGATGATGACTGAATGTAGATGGATCTGTGAACCGTATTAATTTTCACTAAGAAGTAGGTTTCATCACTTGTATTCCTCTCATAAATCCACTCATAGCCTCAGTTATCTCGGCTACATTTTGAAGTTGTTGATGGAGAGGAAACCTTGATGTCTCTTGATAATTTCCTTTGAGTTCTGGAATTGGCTAAGCTTCGTGAAATTGGATATTTGGTAGTCTGGTATCGTCTTTCACCTGCAACAAAACAAGGCCGTTGGTGTGGCTAGCGCCACATCTGCAGTCCTTACTGCGTCATTCGTTGTCTAGCAGGACGAATTAAAACTGAATACCGAAAGAAACTCACTCGCTGCTTAACCTGGACGTTATCAACACCTTATTACTTTCCTCCTCTTTCGATGTACCAAATCTCGAACTGGTCACGTGGTTCCAAGTTTAAGGGATAGATGTGAGACTGAAGTGTCAACGTTAGGACATTCTCTTAACTAACATGATGACAATCTACTCGTAGTGTCGGGTCCGCCTTTAAGAAACAAGTTCCTCCTTTCATATCAATGATACCAAATTCGGTATCGTTGATGACTGGTAACAGGTGGACATGCATCAGAATTTAGAACAAATTTAGTCACTGCCTTTGTGATTGACCGTTATAGTACAATCGTAAGATGTTAGCAGCTGGGTACCTAGTACTCCCCAATCAGTTGGAGTGCATCATGTTGTTTCATGGCCTGTACATCCACCCAATCCAAAATCTAGGTCGCGGTAGTAACTAGCTCCGATTCGTATGCGCCCAAAAAACGAGATATACACCGTCTCGTTTCCACAGATTGCAGTTTGGACGCACAGGCACGATGCCGTGGTAGCTACCACGTCCAGTTGTCTCCGCCGTCCTCACCTATTTGAAGACTGGCTGCCTAGGCAAGAATCTGAGTTCACTCCCCTTGCAATCTATCGATGCCAGTTCCCTTTTGGTGTGGCCTGCGTTTGTTGTTGTGCAGGCTTGTCATCGTGAAGCGGCGCAGCTTATATTGCACTCAAACTGAAAGCCTTCAAGAGCATCGGAACTCTTCGTGAATCACGTCAATGGCCCTCTGCTTCGACAATGGTCGCTGTCCCTGGTTGAGCTGCAGCTTAGTGGAAGCTGGATCAGCTGGAGAGGCTTCTTCCTTGAATGGCATTTCTGCTGTCAGTGCTCATGGCAACAGCAAGTCGCTGCAGCCTGATGAAGATGTCACATGCTTGCTCCAGGCAGATGCATTAGCTGGAATTAAAGGTGCTACCTCTGCTTATCCAAAATCCAAGAGGTCAAACAGATCTGTGGCGCGTGTTCCTGTGTCATTAAACTGCAAATCTCCAAGCTGCGTTTTGGGGACGGGGACGGCCACTCCTGATCGCGTATTCCCGATGTCCGACTTCGCAAGGGACATTCTGCATGGCTTCGGTGAAAACGATACCCCTGCCGTAAGGGAATTCAGCGCACGCGTCTGTAAGCTCATTACCACACATCTTCCGGCTAGTTTATGAGAGTAACCAACTGTGAAATGCAAAATAAGAGCGATGAGAATGTGAAGGTGGTGATCAGGAAAAGAATGAACACTTGTCATGTCGTTGACGGTCCATAGACGTTAATTGTATATTAGTGTTTACTGTGAGCAGGTAAGGGCTCCGGCATCTTCAAAAAAAATATGGCACATGGGCGGGAGATGTATCACGGGGATCCCAACATGCAGACATTTGGAGCTCCATCGTTGGACAAGAGGATGGATTTGTTCGCACCCGAAGCCATCAAGTTTGGCACTCTTTCTGCAGAACTTGCAATTAGCAACTGGGGCGGGGACAAGTCCAAAATCACTCATTTGATCACATACTCCACGTCTGGCATGACGTCCCCAGCCCTTGACATGCAATTAATCAAGGCTCTCGGCCTCCGCCAAACCGTGAAGCATTTCTGGGTGTCACTAATGGGTTGTCATGCTGGTCTGATTGGTATCAGAACTGCCGCGGAAATCGCCCAAGCAGACGCTGCTTTCCGCGTCTTAGTTGTGTGTGTGGAGATCAATTCTGCACAAGCGCAGCCCCTCAACCCTGCTGGCCTGCAAGACCTGAACAACCACGTGGTTTCTATCATTTTCGGAGACGGCGCCGCAGGTGTGATTGTAGGGACACAGCCCACAGAACATGAGACACCGATCTTCCAAGTCGACCGTTGCTTTACTTCATACATCCCCGATACAGATCACCATATTACGGTAATGTACTAAGAAAATCTTCTCCCATGTGTTGCATTCAATTCTCCTTGCAATCTATTGGATTCTAGCATGTTTGAACTGACATTCCGTTGAACGACCATGAGGTTATCATTACAGGCCAAACTGTCGCAGTCTGGGCTTAAGGCTACTCTCAACAAGAACGTGCCTTCAGTTGTGGGCTAGAATTGTGGCAAGTTCGTAGAACTGCTCCTTGAGGGAACGGAGCTCAAACCTGATACTGTTAACTGGGCGGTGCATCCTGGAGGCAAAGCAGTTGTGGATGCAGTGGAAAAAGGTTGCAGCTTGGTGCCGGAGCAGCTCCGATTTACAAGGTATAGTCAATCAACACCAACATGATGGCCCGAGGGCAAGGATCCGTAAACTTGGATCATTAGTTTGCAGCAATGCCACATTTGTACCTACTTAAAAACTGTAAGCTGTATATTCATCTATGGCCGTCTACTGTTTGATCGACATGGCAGATATATTTTGGAGAATTATGCGAATATGAGCTCCCCCACCATTGTGTTTGTTCTGGATAAGCTACGAGACGAAGCGCAAAAGCTACCAGCTGAAAGCGAGCACCTGATCCATCCATGAACGGTAGTGGTGGGGTTTGGTCCTGGGATGACGATGGAGGGCATTCTGCTGAGGAACTGCTAGCAATTGCTTTTTCTGGTTTGAATGGAAAGATTCAATGGCAGCTGGTGGATGATGAGACACACGACGAGCTAACCCCTTTGTTTCCTCACGGATCTCTCTCGAAGTCAACGAATCTTTCTGATGGTTTCCTACCCAACGTGATCGCATGTTGATAAAATGGCACAGCTACCAATTCATCTGTGAAGATTTGAGACCGCACGACTGTTTCTCTCACCATGAAAACAGTTGGACTTGAGCAACCGGTTTCACAATTTCAACTCCATTCTGGCACCTCACAGTAGTCTCTTAGTAGTGCAGCGAATACGTCACTTAGCCACCCCTGTTTTTTGTAACAATCGAGGCAAATACGTAGAAAATCACTAGCTAAACACACAGAGATTAGCGCAGCTCCTGATAACCTTGAAGCAGATTCTTGTACACACCCAAGGGCTCACAAGGAGTGGATTCTACGAGCTGGTGAACCTGCCTGCCTGTAAGCAAAATGTTTAATTCAGTATCCTCTGTCAACGTATACATTACTAATCTCACATTACTGGTAAGGGATTTGTGTGATCTAATCGCACACAGAAATTTCAGCCTTCTTTTCAAAGCTATTTTCTGCATGTTATTCATGCAACATTCGGTTTTGATTTTGAAACTTACATAAATTGCTGAGAGATGTGTAAAATGGGGTCTTGTCTGCGTCCGTGGATCCTATGCTGCTGGAGGCTAATAGAAAAGAGAATGTCAATTATTCTTGTTATTTTTATTATTTCCCAATTCATTTTTTAAAGAAAATGATCTCTTTTAAGTACTTTCCAAAGCAGGTTGTAAACAGCTTCACAGTTTCGGCCCCCCGTTTTTTTGTACCACTGCGTCTTAATTTTTTTTTCTTTCCAACTTGTGTTGGAAATACTCGATGGTACCATCCTGCAACATATGCTTGTCTGATTTTATTTGCTTTATTTTACATCGTGTAATAATTTGATTGTCAGTTGGTCAGTTCATGTCCTTGCTAATTCATTTAGTGATTAATCATTCTTGTTCACTTTGTGATTACATTTTGGTGACCTATGTCTTTAGTTTCCAATATGTAAAACTTGAGAACACATATATTTTCTCCCATGTATTCAACATTGTTAAAAAAATTTGGATTCATTTTGAATGATGGTGTGGTTTAATAATTCACTAGTGTAAATTACTTTAGTTACAATATAATTTAAAACTTTTTGAAGTAAATTTTATAAGTATTCTGTCTAAAGTTAATTCAACTTCATGTGAAACACGCTACAATGAAGGTATTCTCTGAAATTTTAAAATACACATGAATAAACATGTAAATATATTCAAGTACATAAAAAATTGCTATGTAAAAAGATTAGTTTTAACTATTTACTTATTTATTATTATTTCGGTTCAGCAGATGATTATTTGACTAGTATAAAAAGATCTTTTATAAATGGACATAACACAAAAAAATGAAGTATTTAGAAGCTTTAAAATAGTTGCATTTGTGTTACAACAAGAGTGTGTTATGTATACAGTTTGACAATATGTCCCTTAAGATGGGTACTCTCAACGACATCCATCTATTTATATCGTGGGGAATTCTATCACTAACTCAGTTCCAAAAAGAACCAGCGAAGCTTACTCGGATCACACACAAACAAAACCAGAGTTGGTGAATTGCAGTTGGGTGGTTGCCGAGGAATGGACACTGCTAGTTTGGTTTGCCCGTGAGCAATGTGATCATTCCCATGGAGGTTGTGCACCACTTTCCACGCCTGTACAAAACCATTGGAGAAAGATGATGCTTGGTAGCATGCGAGTTGCAATGTGTGGCAAGTGCGCAAGGATACACTCTCTCACCAGTTATTTTTAGTACGCTATTTATCTTATCTTAGGACCTAGACCCAGTTGCTCAGGCCAATCACTTTAGCCTCAACACGGGTGGAGAAAGTTGTGGGCTGTGCAGGCTGGGTTCAAGTTCTATGATCACTGGCTCCACTGGGTAGACCATTCCTTTTCGATGCAACGTAGCCTCCTTCCATGTTAGTGTTTCTAGTAAAGTTCTGCAACTGAGGATCTCACACTTTAAGTGACATTCTAAGAATTGTTATAGTTTACAGATTCTATCATAATCCATCCCGCTGTAGCCGGTTGGCAAGATAAAATAGAGGGGATTAGTGACTGTACTTGAAATCAAGGGGTAGAATTAACTGCAATCAGCCGTGGCGCTGAGTATATTTCCTTTTTAAAGTCTGTACATGCGAACAAAGAGCATTGGAACTGTACACAAGGCGAGTAAAATGTATTTGAGTCCGATATTGTGGAAGAAAGGCAAGTGTGTCGTGAGCAATTTGCAGAAGAACACTCTGTACCGAGTCCTCAACTTGCATTCTAGACGCTTATATTCCGCCTCGCACGACGTAACATCTTACAAAACCTTTCAGCCGTTTTGGAATGTATGGATGTCGGCAACTACTAGTTGGAACCGTAGCAGTGTGCAACAGTTGGCATGAAAATTGAACGCCTTCTAATACAGCTGCCCCTTCCTAGAACTTATAAACAAAGTTCCACTAAAAAAACCCCCAGATGTGCCATTTCAATACATGTATATCAGATTTGATTGACCAACCAGACCAGTGGGAAAATAGTAACTGATATCTGATGTGGAAAGTGCAGTTACAGTTCATGCTAGTGGGCTCGAATCA
Organism: Physcomitrium patens; assembly: GCF_059467195.1. Classification (NCBI taxonomy): domain Eukaryota; kingdom Viridiplantae; phylum Streptophyta; class Bryopsida; order Funariales; family Funariaceae; genus Physcomitrium; species Physcomitrium patens. The sequence goes on from NC_143410.1 coordinate 7,280,601, forward strand.
ACGGATTTCGTTAGAACACCATGGTCATGCAAAAATAAGGAACTGCCACAGCGAACAAGAGAGATAGGCCTGTGGATTTGCATTGATGTCGGACACAAGGACTTCTGATGTAGAATCGTAAACATTCTTACCCCAAAAATACGCTACTGATGCACGTTTCAATCCCGACAACGAGCTCCACGAGTAGATTCAGTTCCAGGCCTGTCGAGGATACATCCCTGACGACAATTATCAGGCCGATTCCATTAAGAACACATCTCTGAGAACAATACATGTAGACGTAGCTATCTACCGAGTTACCAACACAGACTCTGCACTTTGGGTTGCCACCAGAGGACAGCAGTACCACGAATGGAGCATTGGAATCTAAGCTACTGGATCATTGAGACAAAGCAGAAACCTCGTAATTAGATTTTACTTTTTATCAGAGCACTTTATCGAATTGCTTCTCTGAGCGTTGCAAGTCATTGATGAGGTGAGACAAATTATCGTCTCGGTTGAGTGATGTGTTGATTGTATTGAGTTGAAAGGGTTTTCCACTAGGTTCCATTCTTCCACAGCGCTGTGAGCATGTAAGTCCTGTACTAGACATCAAGAGGAGCTCACCAACACGGTAATGAAATCCATGAGATTTGAGTGCTAGGACTTCGGTGCAATGTTGTGCATTCCTCAGAGCACCCATCTAGAATCTTCCAAGCAAATTAAGCTGAAATCCAAGCTCATGACGTGGAATTCTTTTCGGTGGAGAAGAGAATGAGAGAGGATAAGAACATTCATTACTGCACCATCCGAGGATAAGAGCATTCTTAGCCAAGCCATACTGTCACTCTCCAAGTTTAAAGTCTTTTTTCCTGTGGACCCACCAGTCTGTGTGCCGACTGGTGGGCTGTCCTCATTGCCACCACCATAGCCACAAAGGTTCATGCGGTGCGTAAAGCCAGGGACCCAACTGAAGCAGACTAGAAATCTGATAGCACTAACGTTGGAATATCTTAAACCGTCAACTTATTGTTTTTCAGCTAGCTTGCGTGGTTTTATTTTAGATTTTAGGTTTTTTAATTTTTAATTTTTATTAATTTTATATTTTTTGGGTGGAGAAACAAGGTTTTGATGTGCTCCAAAAGAAAGAACGAAAAAAAAAATAAATAAATAAAAAAATGAATTGATGCAATGGTTTAATTGATAAAAATTAACAAAATAGTTTTTGCATTTGATCCCTGAAGCAAGGCGTAGACTTGAGCAAAACCATCCACTTCCATCACACTAAACCACACCCTTTATTTTTGTAAAGTTTGCCAATCATTGGTAGGTTTGGAATGGACTAGGAATCTTTCTACATGAAGAATGGTTGTTTTTGGTTTGTGCCAGGGCGGTTTAGGTGAGATCTTTAGGTTGGCTCAAGGATGTGATATGGTTTAAGATATTTCAATGTTACTGCATTTGGTGCAATTCCCAACACTTCTTTGTTAGACCCATTGTTCTTTCTAAGGGGTATTATTTGAAATTATGACTAAAAAGATGTGTCTTTTGTACAAGTAAAGAAACACTGGTCAATTTTTTAAAAAAATTAAATATTTTCTGAAAATAAAAATTCAAAATAAATTTATAGCTGAAGACAATGATACGGAATTTATAGACTATATGGAATGTTAGATAGCAAGAAAGGAAATCAAAGAAAAAAAAATCATAATATTAAATAAGGATCTTTCTTTCTAAAAGTTAAAATTAAAATTAATAAGAAATAAATAAATAATATTTACAACAAGAAACCATATGATATGGTGCACTGACTATAAAAACCATAGTATGCTACAAAATTTGCAATAAATTATTATACATGCTTGGGCTAAAAATTTATCAATCGTTTCTTTGAAAATAGATAAAAAAAAAATATTGTCCACAATTTAAATGATTTTTTCTCTAACAACAAAGCTTTAGAGTAGACTTTGTCTTATATGATTGCAAATAAATTTCACATTATTTTTCTATTAGTTAGCTTGCTTACAAAATCATAAAAAAATACATTATCATTTATTTTTTATTTATTTTTTAAATTTTTATAATCACTAAAAAATGTGATGATATTTTTTAAGTTGATTTAGAATTATCAACCATTTTTATGCAATCCTAAAGTGTATTAATAATTAAAAGATATATATCTACTATTATGTCTTTTATTATAAAAATCTTAGAGATATATTTAATATTCTCTCTCTCTCTCTCTCTCTATATATATATATATATATTAATATTTATAATTTACTTATTACATAAAAATGTAATAAGTAAATATTAGTATTGCAGCAAAAAATGAATTTAAAGATTTCATTGTCTTCCAAACATAGACAATATCAAAGTTTAAATATTTTAGTATAAAAAATATTTTTAGTATATTTAAAGAATTTAGTATTAATGGAAAGTAGTATAATTCTATATTTGGATTTAATTCATGATAAAAAAATATAATTAACATTTATACATGCATAGTTTATACATGCATAGATATAGTTTTTTTTTTTTTTTTTTTTTTTTTTTTTTTTTTCTTACACAATTATTCTAGAAAAATATAAAATTCTATTTTTTAAAATTTTAAAAATATTTATTGATAAATATTTAAAATAATAATTGATAATATGGAATAGTTGTATTTTAATTAGATTAATATATTTTAAAATCTTAAAGATTTATTAAATTAGTTATTAAAAATATTTGTATTTAAATTTTTAGATTTTTAAAATTAATTTTTAAATGGACCACATAAAAATATTTATAATGTGTAAATATTTAATTGAATATTATGTTTTGAAGTTTATAAAATAATACTTGAATATTTTATTAATATACATAATTTTTACTTATTAAATTTTTTTCTAATACTTAATTTCAATTAAAATTATTTTTATTTAGTTTTTATTTTATCATTTATTTTGGTCTTCATAATATGGTATCTTAGAAATAAGATTATTATTTTAATAATTTATTCTTTTATTAACCATAAAATAACATAAATCTATAAAAAAAATTTTGTTGAGGCAATTAAAAAATACTATTTAATATATGTATGAAAAATTCATATCTACACATAAAAATATACAAGAAATGTATAAAAAAAATTATTACCTCTTTAATTAATTGAAAAGAATGAAAATTTTTATTTTTTTTAATTTATATTTTTAATGTATTGAAACATAATTTGTATTTAATGCATGTAGTATTCTCACATCTTCCTTTCTTTATTCTCTTCTTCAAGTAAAAAAAAAAAGCAAAGAAAAGAAGTGGAGAAGAAAGCAAATAAGTGGAGAAGAGAGAAGGAGAGCGAATTCACTTGTGATATAGTCTTGCACCTCTTTACTCTTAAATGAATCCTTCTTCCACCTCTCTCTCTCTCTCTCTCTCTTGCTCACTTACTTCTTTCTTTCCTGATTTTTTTTTTTTTTTTTTTTTTTCTTGCCTATATTACTGTTAAGTTGTCTTTTTTTAATTATTGTAGCTTTACATATATATATATATATATATATATACATACTCTTTCTCTCTTTCACATTATATTCTCCTTTCTTAGTCCTATCGTGGACTTTTGTAAGAAAATTTGAATTTATTTAGATTGTACTCTCATTTTCTTCATCAATAAGTTGAGGCTGTTGTTGAAATAGACTGTTGTTGAAAATGCATTTCCTTAACCTAAATTAAAAGTATGCACTTATCACAATTACCTCTCTATTATCAAATATATTTATTTTGTGTTTTATACTATTTCAATCTTTGGATCATATTATTGCACTTTCTTCATCTTGAAGTACAAATGTTGTATTAATTAATGATGGCTTGCAAAATATCAATTGACCTTGTACTACATTCATCAAGTTGAAGTAGAAGACTTGAAAGAGTAACCATTTCAATTGATCAATTTTGTTATTACTGCTTCTTTATCATCTTTTATTATTGGGATGAAATAAAAACATTCAAGTCTTATAGTGTCATGTTATATAAAAACTAACTTGTGAATGTACTAAGAATTTGGTGTCATGGATATATATATCTATTGTAATTATTACGTAGATAATATAAATAATTAGAAGTAGATAAAAATAGATTTATTTCATAATACCTTCTAGAGAAGCTTCCTAGAAGCTTTTTAGATACTGTTTTAACTTTATATGTGTTTGTAGTTGATTCATAGGTTAGAAACTTAGTCAACAAGCTAATCACGTGCCACATGTATTGATAGCTTACAAAATAAGTTAACTATGTGGTTCTCATATAAAAAACTTGTAGTACAAGTTAAGATATGTATCATGCAAAGTCAAAATATTTTTGGAGGTCCTATAGAACGTCACCACATAAATCCTAAGTAGATAGTATATGTAGAGACAAGAGTGAAGTCTTCTTCACTCTTGTGAATTCCTTTTTTCTTTCTAATTTAGTTTCAAGAGTCTCTAGTTTCTTTATCTTTTGGCAATAGCCATTCCATTTTTTTTTTTAGTATTCATACTTTTCTATTTTTATTTTGTCATATTTTTTTGAGAGAATCTCACTTTTTTATTTACTTTCATCAAGTTTTTGTCCTTGACATTTGATTATGGAAGATAAATAATGATTGCAACAAACAAAGAAGTCAATAATTCTAATAAAATTCTAAAAAAATCTTAATTGAATCTTAACAATTATAATCAAACCTTAATGAAATTCTAAAAAACTTCAAAGAAATTCTAAAAGAATCATTAGATAATTCATAAAAACAACAAAGAAATCATAAAGAATATTAAAAAAAACTTAAGTGAACATTAAAAATACTATAATCAAATTCTAAAAAAGTTTATGGAATATTTTAAATAAAGTCTAATCAAATTCTATGAAATCTTTAAAAAATTCAAACAATTTTTAAAAAAATCTTAAAAATTCTAATAAAATTTAAATAAAATTCTATTTAAAGTTTAAGTAATATTAACTAATTTTAGAATAATCTTGAAATCTCAATAATTATTGATTAAATTATTAATCTTATTTAAGATTTTATATAAATTATAATTCAATAATAAAAAAAAAATACACAAATTTGAAGAATAATCCAACTTATAAAATGAAGAAAAAAAAGCTCCTTAATTACTTAGATATTAGCCATCTTTCTTCTCCAATCTTAATGTTGATCTTATAGCAATGATAAATTCTTATTGAATTATTTAATTGCACTTAAAATTGGAAAAAATATTAAAAACTAAATTCAAAAGCCACTTACAAGAATTTGCTATAATCCAACAAGCAGATTATTTACAATCAAAGAAGCTCTTATTAATCCTTGAAATCCAAATTCCAAGACCTTAATTTAGTTGAATTTTAATAATCTCTGATATAATTATTAGATTGAGTTTAAATACAAAAAAAAACTAAAATAACCAAATGCACAAGCTTATAAATTTGTACTTATTAATATACTAAAATAATTATATAAAAATTAAATATAAAAATTTTATTTTATTTTTCAAAAATCCATATTACTTAAATAAACCTAATCAAGTATGCTTTCTATTTTTTCTCTCCAATAAAAAAAATAAGTTTGAAATATGCAACAAGTATACAATTTTGTGCCTTAGGATGATAGAGACCATATACAAAACAAGGATTCAAGACTAAAAAATGGAGCTAGCTCAACATTAAAACAATAACTAAATACAAGGCAAAAAAGTCATAACTAGACCACAAGAAGTGAGTTGTCAAGACTAAGGATCCTCTCAACCTCGACTCTTATATATACTAGGTCCTAGACAGCTTCTTGAGAAATTTCTATGAGGCTTGAGAACAAAGCAAGCCTAAGATCCTTCTTCAGCAACTTCCTAAATCATCTAAAGCATCCTAAAATCTTCTAGGACCTCCTATGACCTTGTGAAACTTTCTTAGAAACTACTAAAAACTTCCAGAACCTTCTAAAACCTCATAGAACCTTGAAGAGCCTTCTTAAAATCTATTGGTACTTTTTCAAACCTTCTAAAACCTTCTAGAATCTTCTTAAGTTGTATGTTAGTAATATCACCTCTTCTTCTAGCTTCGAGGTCTTCGATAAGCAATGTTGCAGTAAGCTAGTATATGTGCAAGAAGTTGAAGATCTATCGCATAGTATCTTTTATATATTTCAATTGTTTTTTGCAAGGTAAATGGTTCATAGGTCCTTGTAGCCATTGATAGTGTCCCAAGCCTTCTACTTGTCACCAAGCACAAACTTTGGTATCTTCATTATTGAATTATCCTGCAAACACTCCTTCTAAATGTTCTTTATAGGCAAGTTCTACCTCAAATACAATTATAAGTGACCTATTACTAGGTATCCTTTGACGTCTTTGTAGTTCAGGCGACTCTTTATTTCGGGGTCATCTCCATGAGCTACTTGGTTGAGATGGTATAACTGACAAGGCATCTATCTCTTAACTATCCATATCATATAAAGTAGATAAGACCAAAAGAATATAAACATGCTATGATTGTGAACTCAAACTATTGACTTATACTATTCTAAACATTTGATAACAACTGCCTCTTCAGAGGTTGCTTCCTCCCCTTCTTTATGAGGCCAAGAACTAAGAATTTTCATTGTAAAGCTATCTTACCAAGCTATTGTTGTTCATTTTGCTGCTTTTGGTCTAGATGGATGTCATTAATGGAACCTTTGAACCTTCATTTGTATATTTATAAGATTGCCATTTGGTTCCCATGAGCGATCATTGATATCATATCCATGCAAATAGACCAAATATTTAAGCCTTTCATGTCTTATCTTTGAATCTAATACCTCTTTTACCTCAAATTTAACATGATCTTTGATTTCAACTATAAGAAGTAGTGGTTTTTTTTGATCTTGTATGTTTTATTCTTTATAACTTTCTAAAAGTAAAACATGAAAGATTGGATGAATCTTCATGGATAATGGTAACTCTAAGCCATAAGTTACATAATTAATTTATTTCTGAAGCACAAATGATCTCAACCTTCGGTAGTTCAACTTATTACATGGCTTGTTGGTTTTTATATTGCACCGAAGAAGCCATACATTATCACCAACTTAGAATGGAAGATGTTCCTTCCTCAATTCATCCGCCAATAGTTTATAATATTGTTGAGCTTTTTTTAGGCGAGTCTTCATGGTTGCTTGAAGTTTGGCCATCTTCGTAGCAAACTCCTCTGCTGTTGAATTTGTCGACTTTGAAGGCTCTATCATATCTAAATTTGGATGATGACCGTAGTTTGAATAGAATAGCGTTTGCTACATAGATGCATGGATTGTGTTATTATATGCAAACTCTACCAATAACAAGTAGAAAGTTCAATCGTCTCGTTGATAATTGATAGTGTACTTCAAATATAGCTCAAGAATTTGGTTGACTTGCTCTGTTTGGTCATTAGTTTGAAGGTTGAAGATAGACAAAAGGTTGATGTCAATCTTAAAAATCTTAATACAAATTGTGGCCTTCAATTCGACGCAATATTGACTAGCAACCTATAGTAATGATAGATATTATCAATAAAAAATCTTGCCATTTCTTCACCAGTAATTGACTTCTTGTAAAGTATAATATGTGCCATCTTAGTCAATCGATCAACAACTACAAAGATAGTGTCAAATGAGTTTGATGGTGGGAGATCTGTAATAAAATCCATAGAGATAGATGACAATAGTTGTCTTGGAATAGAAAAGAGTTGAAGAAGTCCATATGGCCTATGTCGAGGGTTCTTTGATCCTGAATAAGTATCACATGATAGTACAAATTTTTTAACGTTCTTCCACATTTTAGGCCACCAAAAGTCTCTAGACAAAAGTTCTAAGGTCTTGTTGAATCCAAAATGTCCAGTTGTAGGGAAGTCATGGCATGTTTGAAGAACGCGCATGCAAGTTGGTCCTTCAAGAATGAACAAACATTCTTTAAAAAATAAGAGGTTGTCTTTATACTTAAATTTAAAAGATTCTTTAAGAAAGTTGTTAGTAAGATGCTTGATATTAAGAACAAGAGGGTCCGAGTTTGAGGCTTTACAAATATGATCAAGAAATGATAAATCTACAGGCATTGTTACATTGATTGCTTGAAGATGAAATTACTTAGGTTTTAATAAGGTTGCCTATTGTTGATCATTAGCTACTTTGCCTTCTTTTGATTCAAGGTAGGAACGTCTTAATAATGCATCTGATAATCTTTGTTGGCTCCTGGGTCGATATGTGATGCAAAAGTCAAATCATGATAAAGATATACTCTAACGTGTCCGGCAATGGTTTAATACTCAGGTTGACATGAAATATTCAAGATTCTTGTGATCTGTATATATAGTCACCTGATGAGAGGCCCTTTCAAGAAAGTGACACCATTCTTAGAAAGAATCTATAATAGTAAGTAGTTCTTTATCATAGATTTCATAGTTAATTTCTATCCTTGAGAATTTTTTAGAATGGAATGCAATTAGATTAAATTTGCCATCTTCTTCATATTGTGACAAAATTGATCCTAATACAAAGTTTGAAGCATTGATCTCCATAAAATAGGGCTTGTTGAAATTTGGATGTATCAAAATTGGAATTGTTATAAAAGCATCTTTTAAGTTTTGAAAAGATTTCTCTACTTTGAGGCCCCAATCTAGTTTGTCCTTGCATATCAACTACATAAGTGGAATAGCAATCTTGGAGTAATTCTTAACAAAAATCTTATAGAAGTTTACAAATCCAAGAAAGCATTAGACATCATATAAAATTTTTGGCTTTGTCTAATTGATGATTGCTTGTACCTTCTTTAGATCCATAAAAAGGCCTTTGTTGGAAATAATATATCCAACAAGTTCGACTTCAGGTGTATGAAATATATCCAACAAGTTTGACTTCAGGTGTATGAAATACACACTTCTCTAGTTTTTCATATAGCCTAGCACTTTGTAGTTTTTTCAGCATAAGACGGATATATTTTTTGTGGTCTTCCGGATTCTTAGAAAAGATCAGAATATCATCTAAATAGATTACAACAAAATCATCGAGATACTTATAAAATATGTCATTCATTAAGTATTGAAATATGACTGGAACATTGATAAGTCCAAAAGGCATGACATTGTATTTAAAATGTCCATATCTAGTACAAAATGTTGTCTTATATTCATCTCCCTCCTTAATGCCTATTAAGTTATACATGCCTCATAGATCAATCTTCGTAAAGATCTTTGCTTAGCTAAGTTGATTAAAAAGTCTGGATATCAACGGCAATGGATATCAATTTTTTATTGTGATTTTATTAAAACCGCAATAATTGACATTCATTCTTAAGGATCCATCTTTCTTCTTCACAAATAATATTGGAGCACCAGTTAGTGATTTGGAATGTCAAATAAAATTCTTAGCTAGATTTTTCTCAATGTACTCTTTTAAAGTTGCAAGCTCATTCTGGGATAAATTGTAGATGGATGAAAATGGTGGTTAAGCACATTCTTGAAGGTCAATTGCAAAATTGTAAGGGCAATGCTTTGGTAGGATATCCACATTTTTCTTTTCAAATACATCTATAAAATCCTTATACGCCTCTGGAATTGTTGTTGTAGCAATCACATGTTTTGATTGTGGATTTGCATAGACAGCAAACATAGTACTTTGTTTGGTTGCTCTCACAAATGCTCTAACTCCAATAAATAAATGTTGTTTAAGTTTTGGCTTGTCGGATGTTAGAAGCTTTTATATAGATTTGGGGGTTCTATAATCTACTAAAAAAAATTCTAACTTTTGTGATATTTAATCTATTTGTGTATTGTATTTTTCAAGCCATGAGAGTCCTAAAATGAGTGGACTTGATGGTAAGCTAATGATGTTGAATACTACTTGGCTGCTATGGTTGTTAAAGGTTATTTCTAATGGAATTGTTTTATGAGTGACATCTCTAGAGGATAAAGGTCGACCATCTATTACTTCTATATATATGGCTTTAGGTTTTTTGACCATACAAATTTTGTGTGATTTAGAAAATCCTTTGTTAATAAAACATGTAGAGGCTCATAAATCAAGTAATGCATGATAATTTAGTTTTGTGACTCCTAACCATATAGGTATAGTAAAACAACGAGAACGGCTGGTAGAGAGTACATGACTTTTTTTTGTTTATGATAGTAAAGAATCCAACTACACAGTTTCTACTATGGCTGAATGCCCTTGTTTTCCTACAATGTTTTTTATGATGTGGCTGCACTCCTCATTTGATATGTATGCTAGAATTTCTTTGAAAAATTATTAAGCTTATGGCGAGATTTTTTGTAATATAAGCATAGGCCAAGATATCTTTGATGTTTTTTTTCTTACTTAGAAAGAAGTTTGAAGTGAACTATATCAATTTACATATCTTTTGCTTCCAACTGCTCATTAAAATTGGATAGTGAAGAAGCCGTAGAATAATTGATGTATATATGTGGCATAATTGAAGAATGTTTATCTTGTTTTTGTTGAAATAAACGGTTTTTATATTTCACAGCTTGTCTAATCACTTCATTGAGTGTTAGAAGATCTGGCATAAATAACAATAAGTCTTTGACATTGTCTCTTAATTCCCAATGAAATTGATTCATCAATGCATCTTCTTTCTAATTTATATTACATGCTAATTGTAAAAAATTTGAGGCATACATTGATGTAGACTGCGTTTCTTATTGAAGGCTTCGAATTTTAGTTGTTGAAGAACAAACTTTATCATATTTGCCAAATGCTTCCATAAATACTGCCAAAAATGCTTCAAAATTGTACAATATAAGAGAATTCTTTTCAAATAATGAGGCGAACCAAGATAAAGCTTGATCCAAAAGTAAGATTCCAATCAAACCAACATGAGATGCTTGAGTGGAATATCGTTGAGGTTGAAGGAAGGTGATTAGTCATACTTGGTTTACAAAGCCACAAAATTTTGAGTAGGTGCCATCAAACTTTTCTAGAAGGCTGATCCTTAATTCTTTTGTTATTATTGTTATTAGATCATTGCCTTAAGTGGATGCACCTCCCATGTTTGAAGTAGACATAGTCATTTGAGAATTTGGAACCTTTGTTGCAATTTGATGTGGTGGTTGAGGCACTCCAGCTCCTTGACCATTATGTATGGTCATATATAGTTCTTCATTCTGCTTCGACAAAGTCTCTGTTCTAATCTTCAATACTTTAAGAGCATTAATAATATAATTTAACTTGATCTCTTTTGAATCTATCCTATTTACTTTTTTACCTTCTACCATAGAAAATTAGAGAAACATACACCTTCAGAAGAAAAAAACTTGATTTATGATATAAAAAAAAAAAAAAACCAAAAGAATATTAAGAAAAGAACATTATTATTCGAGGGGAGGATAATCCACAACCTCTAGAATACTATAGTACTTCCAAGAAGAGGGATAATCCACTCTCTGTCAAAAAAGACGAAGCTCTTAATATTGTTTTATGGCAGTCTTGACAAATTGTTAGAGAGCATATACAAGACAAGGATTTAAGACTAAGAAATGGAATTAGCTCAACATTAAAATAATAACTGGATACAAGACAAGAAGGTCCTAGCTAGACCACAAGAAGTGAATTGTTGAGACCGAGGATTTGCTCAGCCTCGACTCTTATATATACTAGGTCCTAGAAAGCTTTTTGAAAAGTTTCTATGAGGCTTGAAAACAAAGCAAGCTTAAGATCCTTCTTCAGCAACTTTCTAAATCATCTAAAGCCTCCTAGAACCTTCTAAGACCTCCCATGACCTTCTAAAACTTTCTTAGAATCTACTGGAACCTTCTGGAATCTCCCAAAATCTTCAAGAGCCTTCTTAGAATCTATTGGTATCTTTTGGAACCTTCTGGAACCTTCTTCATTTGTGTGTCTATGATATAGGATCTAGTTTTGAACTTGATTTACAACAAGTCCTCTTTCTATATCAAATTTTAGCTTTTTAAGGTAATTTGTTGCTAAAAATTATTTTTAATTCTCTCCTAAAGATGCCTATATATATATATATATATATATGTATACCTAATCTATTTTATTTTATTTTATTTATGGTCTTATAAAATGAGTAGAACTATTTTTTTTACAAAAAAGCAACATCAATAGTAAATATATTAACTACCTATCTTTTATCCATACTTTTCTAAACTATAATTCACATTTTTTTTCTTTCACTTTATAATCATATTACAATACAACAACAACTTTGGTATTGAATACATAAATAAATACTTCCATAAAAGGTTGCATCAATGTTCACAATGTTGCCCAAGTATTAGCACTGAGTCCATGAATGGATATTTCTATGAAACGTTGCATCAATAGATAACAAATAGACATCAACTAAGTAAGCTATATAAAAATATTAGCTTCAATATATAAGAGACAAATATAAATATAAATATATATAATTTTTATAATAAATTAATTGCTATAATTTTTTTAATATATTTCTATAAGTACTAATGTTAATTTTATATAAAAAAATTATATCTATCTTAAAATTTATAATTTTATAAAATAAAGAAGATAAATTTATAATTCTTCAATTTAAGATAATGGTGTATGCATGTGTATATAATACATGCATATGTTCATGGATAGTTTTTTTTTAATCTAAATGAAACATAGAGAAAAGAAAAGAAAACATCCCCACATACAAACAATTACCATTATTTATTTCATTTAATAATCATTCCAAAAGAGTCAAGTATTGGTAAATCCCAATATCGATTCCTACTGATGTTATCAGTATTGAATTCTGTCTTTAAACAATACAGTCAAATCTGCTTGGTTATGTATAATTGTGAAATAATGAAGCTTCAGAATTTGACGTTGGATCCACTTTTTGTAAGTGAATTAGACACAGATCTTGGAAGAATCTAAAAAACTTGTGCACCAACTGCTCTTGCAGAAGGAGAAGAAGAAGAAGAAGAATTGTGTTTTTCTTTGTCTCCGAGTTGGGTTCTTCATTTGCTGACACTATCTTACTCTAGGGTTTTTCTCAGAGAGTGTTTTACTCTTTCTGAGGTAGATAAAATTCCTTCATTTGACCAGTTATAAGGCTTCACCAAGCACTCTCTGTTTCCAGGTTCAGTGACTAGTTTCATTGTCTATGTATGTGGAATTAGTATTTGTGGAAGTTTAGACATAATCCTAAACCTAAATAAGTTCATACTCGTTTCAGGATTAGAACACTGAGGATTTGTTAGAATTTTTCTTTTTTCACAGGTGTATGTTACAATCTTGCTTTTGAGTTTAGTTCTTGTTCACAATTCCAACTCTGAAGGACAAGACGCTGCTAAACCTAAGAATCAGACATGTTTGAAAAGTGTCGTAGAATCCTACAGTGATTAGCTTTCAAATTCCATAGCATACATTATTGCCTCTTCCTGCTGTAGTTATTTTTATAGTAATGTTCATGGAGAGACTCCGAGGCTGCAGAGCTTGCTTATGTCTTTGCACTTCGTAATGCTTTACTGCAGATACGGAGAGTAGAGAGTAGCAATTTGCAGGTGGTACGGTGCGAATTTTTAAAGAATGCCACAGGATTGATAAATATAAACTGTTTGTTGATGTAATGTGCCAATTTGTACCCCTGCTGCTGTGCCTCTCAATCCATTGAATGAAATGTTGGCAGAACCATTGTTGAAATTCTTGCATGTTATCAATCTTTGGACGGACGTCCAGATCTTCAGCAGTAGATATATATATTTTCAGGAGCTTCTACTAAATCGTGTGCTGTTTGCTTAATTCTCAAACTTAAGAAGTGGCTGCCATCCTGCAATTTGGTAGTGGTGGTGGCGAGGAGCCACCAAATTGACTGTCTGTAACCATGTTGGAGCTTAGATGACTGAACAAGCATCATGGAATTTGCTACTAAGGCAGAACTTTGAAACATCCTGGGTTGAATGCACCTTAGACGTCAAAATTTGGGTGAACATTCATCGCGTTCCTTCGTGGAACAGTTGACCATACGTATTGTAATGCCGATAATTCGGCAAGTTTTGAGCAATACACCATGGAGCTGTCCATACATGGAGAGTGCCACATTTCAATACCTGGGTTACCTCGCTCTCATGAAACCCAAAGTGGTGCGAAAAGTGTATCAGATTCATCAAAATCAAGATGACATCAAGCTTATTAAATTGGAATTTTGTGGGATTATGTTGACATCACAAAGCACTTGACTCCGGAGTCTGAGGGGCAAGGAATACCGTAGAATTGAGAGGAACAATTGTGGTCGAGATCAATGGCGTTCTCATGCTGCCACTTGGAGGCGATCATACGATGACTGTTCTACAATCGCAACGTTTGCCGAAGGAAGTGATGCAAAGGGAGAGACCTATTATATCAAGCAGTGAGTAAATGACTTGAATGAATCACTGATGCATTGGTCCGTGTTCGATCAACGATATATAGGAATTAGGTGAACTTGCCCCAATGAGAGATTGATCGTCGTCCCGAATGGCCTCAGTTGGTTGTGTGAGGAACTGGGACTTCGGAACGAAAGGATGAGTGCATGACTTGAAGGATTCGCGTGTCAATGTGATCGTCGCCGAATCCGGAGACGGAGTCCAGTTCCGATTGATGCGAAGTCGTTGATTTCGTATCCGCGAGTTTGGGTTTTGGGTTGAATTTTGTGTTGCGTCAGGGTTGTCGCTGTTTGTGTGGCTATGGCGGACGAGGACCCAGCTGACGACGCCGAAGATCGGCTGCCCTTGAACGCGCTTCCCTCCGGCCGCTTCCTTCACGACGATGACGAGCCTTTCCCCGACGACGATGACGACTCTCCGCCTGCTTCTCCCCCGAAGCATAAAGAGCGTGTGCGCTTGCGAATTCGAACGTTGGAGGCTCGCTCACCTTTCTCTTGCAGGTGGGATCCCGCGCCCTTGCTCCCATTTCCTCTCCCCGCGTTTTTTGATGTTCGTGGCGTGCGAGAATCCGTCTCGCTAGCTTTTTTGGTATTGTTGGCGAGATGGGGTTCAGAAGTGTATGGACGAAATGGGGAAGAAGGTCTATGGCATGCAGATTGAGGATCTATTCTTCAGTTGTTCCGTCGTTGTGATTTTGAAGAGTGTCAGGTGCATTCATACTGGTTAAAGATCAGCATTCTATTAATGCGCTAAGAATTTTGTACATTTTTTGAAATTCGTCAATCAGGTTCATGAGCTTTTCAGTGAATAATCCCAATTGGTACCACAACCTCGTTTTGCCGTATTTTGGTTGCGTCTGAATCGAAACTATAAATCTTTTTAGACTTCTGCCAGGCTTAGAAAACCACAACAGCTGCAATCCATATCTGGGTATTACTTCTGCCGTTTTGGTGAAGGATTATGTAGAGATTGCAGGATATGTCTAAATCATATCCTCAGCGATAAGTTTTACGAACAATTCATGCGTATACTAATCAAACAACCAATGGTTGTTATCAGATAGCACTCTTTGCTTGGGGAATCCGGCAACTGCGTAGCGTCCTTGCACGTCGACGACAGAACAAAGCGCTTAGTTCTAGGGGAGGACGCGTGAACGTCATTCTGTATCGGCCAGTGGAGCCTCCTCTGTTAGCTCACTTGAGTCCAATGGCAGTGAAGAAACTGGTGGAGATTAACCCCATTCCTTACCTCCTCATCGACGTCCGTCACCCTGATGCAGCTCGCACGGAGCCCAAGCCCTTTGAAAATGCAATCAACATTCCTGGTACGTTTCCTCCACCCATAAACCTGGTCGTCTTTCATTTGGGAGAAGGAATAAGAATAGGAAAATTTGGGAGAAAATGTTAAGGCTTGCCTTGACTAGGATAACTGGGTCAATTCATGCAGAAACGGAAGTTAGAGCTTGTTTACAGCTTTCAGCAGCTGACTGGAAGACGAAGTTCCCCTCTGCAAAGAAACCAGGACGGGAGGATTTGATAATATTCCTGTCAAATCGTGGCAAGCGTGCTCAGCGCGTTGCGGCAGCAGCTGCTGATCTGGGCTTTAATGGGTAAATTTTGTCCTTCTTATTGGTTGTGTGCAAACCTACTGTTATGTCAGAATGCCCAGGCTTAGACGCACATAGCCTGCTCAATCTCAGTTTGGTGGTGTCGGTAATTGTTGCAGGTGTTGTATTTTAAAGGGCGGTTTCCAGGGCTTACGTGCAAATTCTTCTCCTAATGGGGAACATGTACACTATATAAGCAGGTATTTGATTGAGCAAGTATTATGAAACTAGTAGGTGATGAAATGTTGTGCACCAACTTCTATATCGATCTGTCATTTCTGGCTATTGGTGATGCAGGGATGCGGTTGCTCTGTTGGTCCGGAACAAGGAAGCCATGGCAGATGACAAGAATGTGGGAGAAAATACACCGTGGTTGATTGACCTGCGTAGGCAGGATGAACGAGCTTTGTATGGGCACATCAAGGGGTCTTTGCACATTCGAGGTGCGAACAGTCTTCTCCACTAGGACTTAGTAAATACCGTATTTTGTTTAGATTCTCTAGAGACTCCTACTGCATCCGCCTCTGTATCAAAATAAGAGGTTCTTATTTTTCTTAAATGTGATAGCCGAAGTATGCGTATGACTTATAAGCATATGGCCGCGCAGTGGAGGGGTGGCCAAAGGCACTAGCGAAAGATCCTGCACCATTCGAGAAGCGGTATCATGAACCCAAGATTGACACTGACGACATTGTCATCCTCCACTGTAAGTTCTTAGATTGTTTGAGGTCTGTCTATAATTCAATTTTTATTTTATTCCCTGAGCTATGCTTTTATTGCTGCAGCAAGCAATGCATTTTCTCCTTTTTATTCTTCGGGTTTTCAATCCCTACTTCTTATCTAGGTTGTTGCCGCTATACTCTTGTATGATCTTTCTGCTGCTATTCTTTACCTTGGAGAGGTCCCTCCTGCTTGTGCAGAGCTATCTTTCACTTTTTCAATTTTTTTTGGTGATGAAGGGCCTCGTTATGGGAACTAAGTTTTCAATCCTTGCATTATCATTTTAAATTTGAATTTCAGATTATACAGGTAGATCAAACAGGCGTGCTTCATGGGCGGCTTATGTAGCTCAAGACGCTGGTTTCAAACGGTACTACTGATACAATCTTTATATGCCTCCCTGTTTTTTTGGAACTTGCAAGGCATCATTGTTCATTGTCATTTTGCATTGTCATCGTTCATCATATGCCAGCATCCCAATAACCTCTCAAGTTGGATACTAGTAAAGAATTGTCCCTCTGACGAAACAATTTCTACCTGTTATTGTAATCACTTGTACAGACCTCTTTACTTAACCCCGTGATTCTCATATCAATATATTGCTTCAGGTGTTATGTTTACGAAGAGGGCACTTGCGGATGGCGCTTGGATCCCACAGTGCTTCCCTATGACAGCTACGAATTGGTAAGCTCGTTGATTACTTCGTAATTAAGCTTACTTTTTTCTCTAAATTAAGCTCCAAATTTACAAGGGACAGTTCCAAACGACCAACTTAGGTGTCCTGTCTATTAATTTATGCTAATTTACGTACAAGCTACTTCCTACACATTGCTATGTTGCAAGTTGTCTTGTTGGCAGGGAGATGTACCCCCAGAGCCTGTCCAATTTGAGTTGGAGTGGGTAAATTTTGAAGCTGCGCAGTTGGAGCTGAAGCACTCAGGACTACTGTAATGTAGATGTCAGTATACAATACTGCACCGGGAACAGTTCCTTACGATGAAATGACCACGTGTTTAGGGTTGTGTTGGTATTTAACTAGGGCGGAGGTTCAAGAATAGTTGTTCCTGCGCCTCCTTTCTGCGCTGACATTAAGGTTGACTGCTCTTTTGCTCGTTTTGACCTGTTCAAATTCAGTCGAACGGGCAATAGAGTCATGATTTTATTTTCATTGCAGTGGGATCTTTGTAATGTAGAATAGTCTTCAATGAATGCCTGAAAATGTCATTTCAAACTGTGGAATTTTATCATAGCCAATACTCTGACACATCCTGCTTTTTGTACTTGCACAAAATTGAAAGTCGATATGGGTTGTATAAAATAATCTCTCCTCTGGGCTTAAGGTTTAGAGTCTCTTACCTTTCTTGATTGTTTACCACATAGTGCTGTTGTGAGACTTTGCACCTCATTCAAATTTGAGCCTTCTTAGTACTAAGGAGATTTAATTTATCCTACAGAACTTCAACTTTCTGTGAAATTTAATGTAATCATCTCTCTAGTTCTTTTGTAACACCAAGTTCATTTGTCCAAGGAGGGTGGATTGGATCTTGGGAACCTTTTCAATGGCCATTGGACTTATTCCAGTTTAAGATAAGGCCTGATCCTAGACAAAATGTTTTAGATAAATGGCATTTTGCACACTCCCTTCCTCTCCAAGCAGAGTTAGAGAAGTGTCATCTGTGTATTGTGCCATAGTTTGTTGTGTGTGAGCCACTGGAAGTTGGATTCTTCTCATTGAATTAAGTTTGGTTTTTCCTGCAATCATCTTATTGAGTCTTTGGCTAAAATAAAAAAGAAGGAGCAAGTGGATGTAGAGAGTGAAAGATGTAGAGAGTGAGCCATTGATTTTTACACACGCTTGATGAACAATAATCTAACTTTGTGTGTGAATTTAGTTCAGAGTTCTAAACTTACTATTGTATGAAACAAGAAATCACATTTGACCATGTCATATGTCTTTGAAAAGTCAAGCTTTAGAAAAAAAAGAAAAAAAAAAAGAAAAAAAAAAAGAAAAATCTAATGTGATTTTTTTGCCCATGCCATGATCATGTAGATCAATAATAAATTGTCTAATATAAACCTTATAGGTAAGAAAGCAAATTGGTCTATTCTAATAATATTTGTAAGCATATGTTCAAGTCATAGTTGTGGAGCTTTTGCATAAATCTTCTAGGCAACATTGAAGAAGGTAATTGGTCTTCAATTAATGAGATTGCTTCTAATTCCTCCTTTGTATAGTAATGCAATTATCACTTGTATTATCTCAAGTGGTAACTAGTCACGATTTATGATTTCTGAAAGCATGATTAAGTACTCTTGCTCAATTACCTCTCAAAACATATAATATAATTCTAAAAAATGTTATCTAGACTAAGGGACTTACCCTTTTTTATGTCTTTCATGGATACAATGAATTCAACTAAGATAATGAGAGTTTAGAATCTCTCCTTCATTGCCACATCTAAGCTAATGGTGATGTAATCTCTTGCATATTGGCTTATCCCAATTGTTGCACTAATAGCCAAGAATGACATATACAACTTTTTATAAATTTTTTGACATATAAAGGCAATAGAATCTTGGTTGTTGTGAACTTGATCTTATACCTTAGCCAACTTGGTGATATGTTAGGTTGTGGATTATATCTTGTATGTTTGGATTTTCTTTTTTTATGTAACAATCATCTATCCTTTGTCACTTCAATCAAGATTATAATTTTTGCCCTTCAACTTTCTAATATTCTAAATGCTAGAGTTGGTCAACGCATGAAACTACCTTTTTTATGGCAATCACTATCTCTTGAATCTTGTTGTAAGGTGCTTATTGGGATAGTCAATTATACTTATAGAATAGATTCTTCTCTTATGTATTTGGTGGCCTTGTCAATATAATATGCTTTGTAGAATCTCATATATTTATTAAGCTTAAGAAAAAAGAGTAGAAACAGATGCAACGTCCAGATGTGAGAAATCTTGCTTTGGACTACTTTATTACATAGGTATTGTATATTTATGATATATGATGACTTCCAACAAGCTCCAAATTGAAGTTGTATTTGTTACCATACATACATGTAGTTTAAATAAGTGCAATCTCTAAAAATCTCATAATCAATAGAAGTGGTGATTACTCTCGATATCTAAAATATGGATGTTCAATTTTATTTAGCCATAATACAAGTATTGTCTTATTTCTTGCTATGTCAATTAAATTGGATGGAATTTGATAATAGAAAGATATCTTCTACTTGCAATGACATTATAAAGGTGTTAAACAATTGTTGTTTATTACTTGAGATGGACAAGCCATATATATTGGACTTATTACATTTCTTCTTATTATGTTTTTATCTCCAATATGAATCCATCAACTATTTCTTGGTAATGTGTTTATTAATTCACATAACATACCTCTTACTCTTATAGTGTGTAGACCGTAAATATTAGATATAGCTACATCTTCTCCTAAAATTCTTTGTAATTTGACTCATTGAGCTTGTCAGGATTTGGAATGGCCTAATATGCTTGGTGTAATATGCAAGCAGAAATCTATAGGCAAATTTTGCTACTACTAGCACTACTTTTGTTCTCCTTTCATAATCTATTTGTGGATTTTTCAACATCCACTTGGTTCTTCAATGAAAGCTTGGATTTGTACCTTTGTTTTTGTACTATAGGAATAGAATCTTTGATAGTACTTTTTATCTCCTCATCTTTCTTAGGACTTTTAGGAATTTTATTGGTATTATGGCTTGTGGTGTTATATAGTAACACAACTATTTGGTGAAAGAAGAAAAAAAATATTTTATTATTATAAAAGAACCTAATTAAAAGAAGTAATAAAAAAATATAAATAAATGATAGGCAAGTAATAAAATCTTGTGGTTTTAAAAAAAGTATTTATTAAAATGGATTCTATTTACTTTGTAGAATAATAAATAAGACAAAATAAAGTAAATTAGAAAAAAAAAAATATACGCATATATAAGGAGTTAAAAGTTGATTTTAGCAAAATTTACCTCAAAAAGATAAGAATTGATATCCAAAAAGGACTAGTTGCCAACTAGGATCAAAATCAAATCCTAAGGGACAAATCCAAGCACCTATAGCAACTCTAGGGTTCTTTTGCAAATTAAAGAGTGAAATTTGAAAGCAAACTTGAGAAGATGTGTGTCTTGTCTCTGCGCATTATTAGTTGTAAGTGCAAGTCTGCAGCATGATTTTTGATCAAATATGTTTATTATAGTGGATTAGTGTAGTAATAATAAGCCATACCTCTAAGAACCATATTACACTTTGAGTCATGTACAACAAGCTAGCATCCAAAAATATTCTAATTTTTCTTTTCCAAAATCAACAATCTAAGACACTGGTAGGAATCTGGGTCAAAATATGGGTTATGAGTGACAGCAATTGGAGATGCAGTAGTATGGGGAAGAAAGACACAATGGTGCTCCAGTGGATTCTGTTGTGTATGTGGGAGAATACAAGGCAAAGCATGCATTATGTCAGTAGACAAGAGATTGTTCAATCGCATGTGAAGAAAAATTTATTTACTTACCTTTCATCTAATCCTTGTTGCTGTACACATATGTCATGGCAAAGGAACACAGTGGTAGAATACAGTCATAGATTAAGATTTTTCTATTTTGATGTATGTTGTTTGGCTTCAAGGCTATTGTACAAGGAGATTTAGAAGGCAATACCAAGATGGCAATATACACCAAGGTGCTAAAGACAAGGATGGCATGTGCACATGTGGGTTCTACCATCTGAGAGGAAGGTTGCAAAGTGGACCAAGCACAACAAAGGTAGAATCTGGGTTAGTTACAACAACATCAAACCTAGAAAAGTTTACTACTATTAATCATATCTAAGCTACACCAAGTGAAAAACTTCTTGATGGTTTAGCCAAAAATTGTACTTGCTTCTTGTTGAACATGAAAGTGATCTAAGTTATGTTAGATGAGGAGAAATTTTAAAAAATAAAAATAAAAATAATTATCTATAGAAGAATATTCTGATTGTTTGTTTTATGGGAGATAGGCTATTGAAAAAATCATTGCAAGTTTACCTTCATCATGTGAAAGCAAAGGTGAAGGAAGATCTCTAATTAGGGTGTGACTTGAGATTATGGATTTTTTTAAGTAATTAATAAAGATGAATTAGTCTCTCAAAAAGTGCTAATGCACATCCCACATCTTTCATGATGGTCGACATGTATCTTCCAACTATGAATACCAAGCTTCAAACTTAGTTATCGAGTCATTTGAAAATGATGAGATAAATAACATTGAAAGCAATTCTTCCAATATTTTCACAATAGACATTTTTGCTAGAGTGACATTTTCACAATAAAGATAATGGCAGTAAAATGTCTAATGTAAAGTTACTCTGTATGTATTTATGAATTTCTAAATTATTTTTAAAGTGCTATCTGGTAAAAAAAATCAACAGATTTTTCAAAAATCAGGTCAATGTAAAATTTGATTTAAGGTATTTGAATTGGTTATTGCAAAAAAGGGGAACTTTATTTCTAAATACACATATTCACACTGTAGAATCCAATTTTTTATTTTGCAAAAAATTTCATGCTTTTTTACAACATCTTTATATCAAATAATTTATTTGTATACATACATCCATACAAATACTAGAAAAGAGATTTGCCAATGTTTTCAAGTACAAACTCCTGATTAACACAAATTAATCTGAAATACAGATATATATATATATATATATATATGATTTTAAATAATTTATTTAGTCCTTATTTTTGTATTTATTTACATCCATAAATAAGAATTGAAATTACATTTTATGCACTATTTTGTTTTACATATGCTCAACAAGTAATTTTAATAAATTTTCTCAAAAAATTATAATAAATATTTAGGTATTTTTTCTTTAACTTTATACATAAGGTAATCATTTAAGGACTTTATTAGGCACATTATGCAAGGTTACATATGATTTAGCATATTTAAATAGATATTTAAAATTTTAAATTAATTGTTTTTGAACTTTAATCGCATCATAAAGCATATAAAAAAGAATAACACCAGTGAGGATTTTGATACATAGTCTGAAGCTATGAAATGCAACTTGCGGCTTATATATACATATATATATATATAGATTAAAAATATTGGATTGTTATAAAAAAAACTTCTTACTATATTTATATTTTCATTTTGAGTGGTTTTTTTTTTTAAACATCACATTGCAAAGGATAAAATGAGAAAATTAACTATAATAAATTTTGATATTACATAGGCACTTATTATATCTATTTCAGTAAATAATAATAATAATAATAATAAACAAGACGTCATCAAGCACATTTTTTTCATTTTCGTATAATTGTATAATTTGATATCCATCAAGCAAATTATCTATGTAATGCCAATAAGACTATATTTAACAATTTAATAGAAAGCTTCAGACGTTCTATTATCACTCAAGCAACAAATCACGGTATATTTTGTTTCAGTTTCTGAAGCCACATAAAAGCAAAGCAAAATATTGTTTTAAATTTATATGACTTTTTTAGTTATTATTTAATTTCTAAATCAAGTTATTTTGTGCTTAAAATTATATATATGTTAATGAATATTAATAAAATATTATAAATAATTATTTGAGTTTGCAGTTTTACATTAAATATATTATCAGTAAAAATTAAGACTTTTTTAAGGGTTTTTTTTTTTTTTTTTTTTTTTTTTCGATATTCTTGAATGACCTCACAGTACCAGAAAATAGAAAATGGTACCAAAAGATTAGTAGTTCAAATCCAAGATACAAAATTCCTAATCTTTTGTTATGAATACTAGAACAAAGATAACATCTTCTTGATGCTCCAATAATAATATTCTAAATAATAATAATGACAACTCAGTAGTAGATAAAAATGTTCAAGTTGCACCAATATTATTTTCATAATCATCTTAAACAATTTAATTTAATTTAATTTTTTTTAGGATTTATCATATTCACAATTTTTTATATTCATCAAAAAGTAATAACTTGATACTAAAAATAACAGTATCATAATAATTTTATTTTTTTCATTTTTTTTTATTCCTATATATGTAAGTTTTCTAATAAAATATAGATTTCCCAATATTAATTTATTTTAATCATTCTTTAAATAAAAAAAATTATTTACTATTTATGATTTGAAAATTGTGTGTATTCTCAACCCAAGTGTTTATGTCACTTGATCATGCACTTTAATTCATGTCCCAGGTTGATCTTTAGATGTTTCTCAGTTTTATTTGCACTATATTGTAACCAAAATACAGATCACAATCTAAAACTACTTCTAATGATTGTGGATTTTAAACATAACTCATAATTTTCAATAGCATAAACTTCACTATCAATTTCCACTGAATTCAATGTCAACTTGTAAATTAAGTATGAAGAAAAAATTTGCAATTAATGAAGGGCCAAATGATTGGATGTTACATCAAAAAAAACCAATATGTTGGTTTCCAAACTCATCACATTCCAACAACTCCAGTGCAAAGAAAACAAAGGATAACAAAAAACATAACATTGATATTGGAAGTTACAAACAAAAGGACATAAACATGTTAAAAATGGATCCAATTACTTACATGAAATATCAACCAAAACCAATACCATTCTTCAAAGAGCCATGTAAGTTTCAAGTAAAAAGTATTGGAAGAAAACCAAAAATTGAAATAATGGCAACAAAAAAATGTGGGTTTCCAAGTCTTCAACATACATCAGCACAGAATACATCTAAATTTACCATGAAACATCAAGACAGACCCACACATTTATAATGATTTTAATGCTGAATTTTTAAAGTTGTAAGTTTACATTTAATTGAACAAACCTAAAACTTACCTGAAGGTATTGAAATATTAAAAATGCTTCATTCTCCAAAATTAGGTACATAAACAAATAAAATTCACACGCAATTTTTTGTATCCCTGATGTACTTGTTAAGAATCACCATATTGATTGGTGAATTTGGAGCTTTATATATTTTTATATTTTTATTTTCAAAAAAATAAAACAGTTGGTAAAGTGTATAGCATTTGAAATCAACTTGTTTTGAAACTAACAATCAGGTTGTGCAATTATTTTTACGATCATTCATGTCATTGTTTTTCAATCCTAGTAATTTTCTGAATCAATATAAAAATAAAAACATGTGTCTAATCTATTTCGTATTATTTGAAAATACTTCATCTAATTTTTGGTTACATCCACAATACATACCTTACACGTGTGTTTTTTAGTATAAAATTATAATAATGAATAAAGAAATATTTTATTGATACCAAATTAAGCTTTCAACATGAATAACAATTGTGTTTGTTGAAGTTTCTAAGGAAAATTGCAAATTGTATATTATTTTATTAAGAAAACTTATAATTGAAAAAATAAACAGAACATTAAATATGTTATCTTAATGATTCCTCAACATGTTTCATACATGATTAGATATATAAGTTTTTGAATTAACATGCAATGGAACTGTGTCACATTCAATTAGTGCATAATATTTTGGATTACAGTTCTGTAAATCAACTGTGGTATTGTATAAATACTTGATGTATTATGTACATCTAATAACATAGAAGTATATATTATTTAATTTTTGTTTGATTTGTGTTATAGGTTTTTCTAAAAATTTAGTTTTATCACGGAATAAGATAATATATATTATCTACATGTATAAAAAAATAAAAAAATAAAAATAGTGCTTAGTACACTTCATCACCTGTGAAGCTAAAAGATAGATGTTTTTTAGAAATAAAAATATGTACCACATTTTAGATATTATGGATTATAAGTTTTTAAGTACAATAAAAATAAATAAATTTATTTATTTTCAAGGTGGGTGAGTTTGAGTCAAAATATCAAAAGAGGGGCAGGTGAAATATCAAAAACTGTTTCGCTTGTCTTAACTCTCTTCCCTCTTTGACTCCATAACAGGGGGTAATAAAGTTTGAATCAGGGGGTAATATTAGGGGGGTAATAAAGCTTGAATGGTGATATTTTGGATTTTATTGAATTGAATGATAAATTGAATGATACTGGAAATATCAAGTGCTAAATCCCAGTTATTGGGTTTTGTGAAAGTGCCAAGTCTGAACCCCCTTAATACAAACACAACCCAAGGCATTGTTCTCATTCCCGTCCAACCCTTCCTTTTACCTTTTATCTTTTGACTTTAGCGTTTTCCTACTGGTTTTTTCATATCCACTGCCCGCTGCCCCCGATGTCTCCATCCCCATCCTTATGCGGGCCCGGGCAGCCCGCCCCTCGACGCGTCGCTTCAAAGCACCAGGCAGTGCCGTCGCGAAACGGAGACAGTCCATCGAGCTCCATACAAATTGACGAATCCAGTCCGACCTCGTCAATCCATCGATCGATCGATCCCCTGCTTCGCTGGATTATTTCTTCGACGAACTGCCTCTCGGCGCGGTGAAAGAATTCAGCCTCTGCAGGTTTCTGCCTCACCTTGAGACCCTTTTCTTTCGCAGTTTTGCATGGTGCTGAAACGAGAGCTGGCTACGATTGCTGAGTCGTGCCAGGGATTGTTTTGAGTCCTTGTCCATTACCACGCGCGATTCCCTGTCCTAATTGATCCTGATTTCATCTTAATTTGGTGTTTCTTGGGAGGGGTTAGTGTTTTTGCAGATTTTTGATGTGACTCCGTCCTCTGTTTCTTGTTGTGTTTTTATTTATTTATTTATTTATTTATTCCCCTTGATTTCCTGATGTTTTGTGTACAGTGCAGCGTTTTTGTTTGGGATCTTTTGTGTGGAGATGGGAGGGTTAGTGCGTGAATTGTCTCTCTAGATGCAGTTTGAATGTCTGGTTGGTAATTTGTTTCTGTGGAAATTCATGAGTTTTTGTTGGGAGTGATGGCTTGGGGATCATGGTTTCTAACTTTCATTTTCTGTGATTGAGTTATGCACAACTAGGAGGGGTTTGTTTTTTATGAAGTTTTGAGAGGTTCATGGTAAGGACGCCCCCACGTTCAGTCTGTCCACGACGATCTTTTTAGGGGAATTTGCAACACATTGTTGTCGCTCATGCACTGTTTCCAAAACATGAGTTCTTAGGTTTTGGTTTTGTTGCGCCATGTTTCTGAACTGAAGTCGTCATTCTCTTTCAGTGTATGACCAGGTCCTCAGTGTTTTGAGAAAATGAATTCATTCCTTGTTCTTTCTTTTTTCAAAAGCTGGGGACTAGAAAGGTTGTACGTGTTGATGGTCAGTACATGCTATTAGTATTGTAGTCGTCTTGTCTCTTCCACCGAATCGCATTCAAGCTCTTGTGTTGCAACTCTCTGGTATTCTGATGACGAATCTGTGTGGAGGGAACTATTCAAAGAGATATTCCACTGAGGTCAGACAGCGCCATCGACTATGGGAAGCAGATTCAAGGAAGAGACACCTTTCGCATTATACGACCCGGAGCGAGACTGGGATGGGCAGAAACACAATCCATCTCGCGCCAGGCCCATCCCAGTATCTCGTGCCATGCTTTCACCACGAGCACAACGATCTGGGCTCGCGTATTATGACCCGGAGCAAGACCATGAGCTCTACATGAACAAAGGCACCATGTACAGCAGGTCAGAGCCCCCTCCAACTTCTCCACGAGCGCAGCCATTTGGATATTATGATCCAGAGCTCGACGGAGTGAGAGACCGTGAGAGAGCTAGGCAAGGCCATCCCATCCGGCACGTGGATCCAGAATCGTTACACAAATCTCCACACAACACTAGCTACGGTGGAACAGGATCTCCGCCGCGAGCTTGCTCTCCCCTACCTGACGAGGAATTTGCAGCTGCATCAGGACGAGGACGTGGTAGCGGCTACGGACATGGTCCTCACCCTACTGACGATACCAACGGAAGAATACCATCACTAGTAGACCGGGAACCTGGCTATCAAAGACCAGTGAGACCCGACCGCATGGACGAGGATGATCTGCCACGCCGTGGGGCGTCATTCGGGAGAGGAAAAGATTCTCCCGTGCCGCCCTTAGGAGCTGGACGATATGTCTACGATGGATTGCAACAACCATACGCGCCGGCGTTTGAAGAAGACCTCGACGTCCCACCTGCTCCCATCAGCTCCAATCACGCACATCAAGTGTACGCCACCGTTTTTACTGATCCCGTGTACAATCGTGCAGTTCAATCGAACGCACATGCGGGGTACAGCGAGGAACCGGAGAAACAGCGAGTGCAGCATCGCAAGGAGGACGTGCTTCGTCATCCTGACCAGTTTTGATTGACACCGTACTCTGTTGTGATTACCATGGTGTAATAGAACGATGGAAGACGCTCCGAATTAGCATTTGAGAGGTCGATCTAGGATATGGTCTTCTGTCTGCTCTGTTGTAGATTCCTAGTGTACAGAAGAGCGATTTTATTATTATTTTCGTTTGAAATATTCCATGAAGAATTACTACCGTGGTCACTTCATGACTGTCGATTGAGTTGGTGACCCTTCCCTCCGGAGCACACATTCCGATTGTACTCGCAATGAACAAGACACAGTACTCAAATAGAAAAAAAATGCCGGTCAACAAAGTTCGAGAATGAGCTAAAGGGAATTAAACCTTGAACCCTTAGAAAGCCCTGGCAAAGACACACCATGACATTGTGGATAAACTCCGATTTCAATGGCAGGCGGCAATAAGACATTGCAAGCATTGCAAATCACGCCGACAACTGTCGAAAGGTGGATGTGCCTTCTTCAAGATTTTCAATCCAATGAATTCAAGCCTCTTGCTGCATTGCTTCACGAGTCCAACTTCAGCATCTTCATGAATCCGTGCCTGCATCGATTACGTCAGCGGCTGTTGATTGATTTCAGAATTAGTGTTTGCTGTTATAAAGGGTTTGCGTTTGAAAGTCGCTAGTTGCGTCACAGCATGTGGATGTTCAGACAATCTGGCTGTTGTTTTGATCCAGAAGGCGGATTCCTTTGTAGGTCTCGAGGATTCTTGAAACTAGGAGTTACGCGCGTTCGTCGTGGTGAGGTCTCAGCGACTGTCTCGTGAACAAGATAATTGTGCTGAGATTTGGAATTTTGGTAATATCCTGCATGACTTGTGCAGCTCAGACTGGTCTTTCGCCGTCCACAACAGTGTCTGTCAATTGGACGTTCAACGCAATGAATCTGTTGAGGCAAATACTAATCTCTAGGTTTTCTAACTCTACAACGTGGAAATGTGAGCTAGTAAAGTGGTATTTATGTTTCATTTTCTGCATTGGTAATGTCTTCAAAATATTTCGATGCATTCATCTATTTTCTGTCCTAGCAGATACATGTTTTGTAATCGATGTAAACTGTTCACGTACATGGTTGTCGGTTGCATTTATTACCCTCTTGCTTGGTGCCGATTCGTAAGCACACGGATGGCGTCTTTCCGACCTCGAGCTGTGTTTGAGCTGTTGCTCGGTTCATCAAGCGTGGTGGCTTACGTTGAGTAAAATTAATTGACGCGAAATTCATTACTACTCCGCATTGCCGAGAGCCCGAAATGATCGTAACAAGGGGAGCTCTATTAAGTCTCTCCTTCGTTGTCGCTCTCGCGTAATTTCAGCACCTTGCCTCCTGTCTGTTGATATTTGGTCGTTGGTCGGTATCAGAGCATCCAATCTCACTCACTGCGCACGTAAGCTCGACCTGATCCACCTGAAGTCGACGCGTCTTCTTGTTGTAATTTCGTAGTCTAACCTCGATCCTCGTAATTGCGCACCTGCCAGCTTCCGATTGCTGCAAACATCATGTCACAATAACCGCCAATGGCTTCCTGGAAAACAAACTCAATGCAAAGTCGAACCTCGTGCGACTCCATTCCACCGTCCAAAGCACGGTTCAGTAAGCGCATGCAATTTCAAAGAAATTCCTCTCTCCCTTCTACAATTAACTTCTTGGACATAACTTCGAGCACCAATGTTACTACGAATTCGGATTAACGTTTCCCGACCAATATGAATGTATTGAACAAAAGTGGCACTAACTGAATTTGTGGCATTTAAAAGCCCATCAACCCTAGCCGTCCGATGGGGTAGAAAAAGTAGGGACATAAGTCAAAGTTATTGTCATGAAACTTTGGGCAACTTTCTTTAAGAAGCTGAGATAAAGAAAGCCAGTTCATTGCATCCATCCTACATCCACACATGCGTCCATAGTTCATCCATTTATCCATCCACTGCGACGACTCGCCCAGGTCCCTAACAACCAGTTCTGATTTGCCATGTAAGCACGACACGTCACCAGCGCGGCAAGAAATCTGATTAGATGGAACACACCGACAGGGACGGTATTCGTTAATCTACCTGACAGTCTGTAAGCCTTGCCTGGTGTGTACTTTGGGCATTGGGAATAGAGTTCAATACTTACCACTACTACTATAACTACTCCCTTTGAATACCAAGTATAGTTTTAAATAGGGACTGTCTGGAAATAGAAAGACAGTGAAATAGTTGAAGGAATGAAAGTTTGATGTAGAAACAAGCGTCTTGGCTAGGCATTCTATGAACATTTATTGTATAAAACAACATGGGTATAAGATGGACATAAAGAAGCTTTCTTATTGGTCAAACATTGATGGATAAAGGAATGGAGGGATGGCAGTGTGGGAGATTGCAATGCCCTACAACACAAAAATTTGCTAGTTCTCTATAAAATTAATTTACAATAAATTTTTTGCAACAAAGTTATTTTGCATAGATTATAATATGTACAATGAATGGATATAAATGTATATATATATATATATATATATATATATCAAAATGATTCAAGCTACAAGCACGCCTCAAGTTGCTACATACACACATCTAAGAAAAATGGAAGCCTCTAATTAGCAAGATGTTGTATTGAGCTTGAAACCTACAACAACTATGGAGGGATTAGAAAGAGGGGGGGAGGCAATTGCTTATGTAAATAAATGGATTTAGATGTCTTTAAGCAACTATTCTTATGAGTTGAATTTATTTATTCATTCATTTCAATATAATGAAAGAATACTCATTAGAAAAGAGACACACATAGCAAGAAAGAAAGAAAGAAGAAGAAGAAGAAGAAAAAAAAAAACAAAACAAAACAAAACAAAAAACAAAAAAAAAAGGAAGAAGGAAGTTGGAGCAAAGAAGAAATGAGAAAGACACATAAAAAGACATACACAATTTGTATGTCTACAATTTTGAAAATAAACATTAAAATTACAAAACCACCTTGTCTATACAATATATATATATATATATATATATATATATATATATTTGGAAGGAATTACCTCTTGACCTTGCTTACTGACCAATTAGTGAAATTGCTACAATGGGAGCTACTCCTCTCTCTCTCTCTCTCTCCCCCCCTTCCATAGTTGTTGTAAGTGTTGAGTTCTATATAACAATAGCAACTTGAAATATACTTGTAGCCGAAGCCTAAGCCTATATATATATATATATATATATATATATATATATATAATTAATCAATTCTTATTACAATTGACATCTTATAACCAAAGAAATTATTAATTATATAATATAGTATAGTATAAGTGGTACAAATTAGAACCAACAAAATATGTTGATGATAATCCAAGATTGATTTAAAAAAGATTGACTATAGCAAGGATTACCAATATATTTGTATATATATATATATATATATATATATATATATTAGTATTAGAGATCTTTTTTGCTTTAAAAATAATATATTATTTTTGATGTATATTTAACATTTAATATTTTGATTTTTGAATAATATTAATTATAAAAATAAATTATCTATTTTTAAATATAAATTATATAAAATAATATATATAATAATATTATATTATTTTTATATTTTAATATAAATATATAATATTATCTTATATATATACACATATACATATATACGTATATGTCATTTATAAATAATATTTTAATACATAAGTATTTTTTTATTTTATTAATTTTTTATTCACATGCAAACTTTGCTCCTATTAATATATTTTAGCATCACCTTAAATGCATTAAACTTATCAAATATAAAATACAATTGTATCCAAAGTGAATTTTGTGTAAATAATGTGTATAATTATTGATAGTGAAGTAATAGTAACATAATTAATATATATTTTCTAGAGAGTATTTTATTCATAAAAGCTAAATTTTAAAGGCCATAGCTTAAAAGCCATACAAAGGTCTCTTTTTTAGTAAAAATAAAAATAAAAATAAAAACTTTAATTAGAATTTTTGATTTTTGAATCTAGTATAAAGTAAAAAGTTGTTATAAAATGTATTAAGTTTTTTTAAGGTCTAAATATATGACTCATATTTTGATTCAAAAAATTATTAATAAAACAAAAGAAAATAATAATAATAATAATATTTTTTTCATGATAATATATTTTTAAAAATAATTATAATTTTTAATTTTTTAAAATTAAATCATTTCTTTGAAATGGATCTAAAAAAAATTCTAAAGGTCAATACTATTCAAAGGTATGTAAAAATAAAAATAAAAAATAAAATCTATCTTATATTTTTTTTAGTGCCTTAAGATTTATTTATTTTTTAAATATATATCTAATTCAAGATTGTTCTTGAATTTCAATCAAGCAAATTATTAAAAAGTTGCAGTCTTTTACCTTGTTTTATAAGTAAAAAATATATCCAAGTCATTGATTCAAGCCTCATTGAGTCTAATTTGTATCTATCATATTTATTGTGCTATATATTTAGGATTGTTGATGGTTTAAATTTCATCCATCTTAAATTTAGTGTGTTGTGGTCTTCTTATAAAAATACGCCAATAGTCTATTAAACCAAATATGTTTGGATTATCAACTCCTTGATGTAATGAGTGTTTTTTCTACATTGGAATGTAGAAGAGACAACAAGAAAGAACATGGTAGTTAAAAATGATAAACACATGAATAGTTGAATAAATATAAAATCCTCTAGATAAATGCAAATATAAATATTATTTTTTTAAATAAAAAATATATACAGATATTTATTTAAATCTAATTTAGTCATTATTTTTAATTATAAAAATATAAATGCATAAATATTAAAAATATATATATACAATAAAAGAATAGTATGCACTAACTATCTAATAATATTGATATTTCATGTAATTAGTTTTATAATATAATTGGTGAGATTATTTAAAGCATGTTATTTAGCCAAATATATATCAAAATATAATAAAATATTCCTTATTCTATTGTATTACATGATTCTTTTGGTAGCTTTTGTGGAAATAGATAGATATGTGGATGTGGATGAGTAGACAAAAGATATACCAAATGACTTCTTTTGATGTTGGAGAGTGGATTTTGGAATTGTGATGCTACAATACATCTGCAGTTTTTGGATTAAAACAAAAGATATTCTAATCCTTGATAATTATTCTAAGTACATGATAAAAAAGATCTATTGAATTTATTATATATTAATATGTTATATACAAAGTAAGAAAATTATAACTAAAAACAAGAAAGAATATTTTAAAAATTATAAATTAAATTAAATTCTAAACACCATTTTTGAAAATAATATGATTGAAACTAATAGAATATATTAGATGTAATAAAAACTACTAGCAATGAACAATCTAACTTGTATATTTCAACTTAAAGTAGAATTTAGTTCTATTTTAAACTTGATAGTGTACATGTCCTAAATACCAAAGAATGTAAAAACTAAGAAAAAAAATTGACAAACTTAGCACAAATAATATATAAATGTATCTATAGAATATATATATTCTATAGAATATTTTATTGATAATTAAATAATTAATACAATTGAATTGATTGGTACCAATATCATCTTTTAATAGAGCAATAATTTATCTTGATAACACGACTTAATTGCAAATATCTTGTAGAAATATATTTTTAATTGGAAGAAGAACAATTGAATTTTATAGTCCACATACAAATACAACTTTGTAGAATACGGTATCTTGGTGCTTCATCACATACTTTTAATATCTATTTTAAGTATAATAATATTTTCAATTAACTAATCTATATAAATAACATCCATCTTTGGACTTTTTATTTGAGATCTTGACAATGGTGATCTATCAAAGTTGTTGATGTTCCTGAACTTGTTTATATAATTAAAAAGCTTATATTTTTTATTATAATAAGTATCACAAATAAATTATATAGAAGACTAAATAAGAAGTTGAACAAAAGAGTTTCAACAAGAAAGCTAATATGAAATTGATTAAACTAAATGAATACAAGATTAACACTAAGAGAGATGAACTAGAGTTCCAAGAGATGTATTGTCAAGACTAAAGATTCGCTCAGCATCAATTGTAATATATACTAGGTATTAGGAAGCTCTTCAAGAAATTTCTATATTGTTTTGAGACAAAAAAATCTAAGGATCCTTCTTGGACAACTTCTTTATTCCTCCTAAATGTTTTTAGAATTTGCTAGAATATTTTAAAAACCTTCTAGAAAATTTTAGAATATTTTTTAAAAAAATTTAGTATCTATTAAAATATTTTAGAATATTAAACGAATATTTAAAAATATTTTTTAGAATATTCTAAGAATATTCTAAAATCTTTAGAATCTAATAGAATATTATAAGAATATTTTTAAAAAAATTCTTGTTAAATTTTCATAACAATGACAATTAATTTTTAATGGCAAGAGATCATAAATCAGCTATAGCTAAGACAAAGTGTAATTAATTTTTTTTATTGTTTTTAATGCATTTTATATCCGGTTTAATAAATTAAAATAAAACAAAATAAAAAAGTATAATAACAATACTTTGATATTATAGCTTATATAATAGATATTATTAAATTTTATAAAATGTGATTTTTTTCATGCTAATTTGGTAATGCATGTTATATCCAAGCTTCATATTTATGAAATCGATTTTATTGTCTCTATATAACTTTCTTTTAAATCCACTTCTTTACAAAATGTTGATTTTAAATGTATTGTACATTATTCTTTGTACTCTTTTTACTATTTTTGAGATAATTAATACATCTATAGATTTATTAAATTATTTATATAAAAAATCCATGATAACTATTATGGTTATATTCAATATTATTTCCAAAATATAGAAAATATTTTGAATTTTCTATATAATTTTTTTTTTTTTTTTCAAATAGATTGCTATTTCAATACTAAGACTAAATTAATTCTTTATGGATTATATATTAGATTTTTTGGTGAATAAAAAAGTCTTAGAAGTATAAGTAAACAAGAATAAAAATGAAGAGGAAGATGGAATATTACTCACAACATATTATTATTGCCTACTTTATAAGAGAAAGGCAGATCTAAAAAAATATACATGAGTAGGTGAGCTTCATCTAAACTAAAATAAAAGAAGAAATGTAGTTGAGCAAAAATCTAAGGCATGGCTTTTTTAAAGTTTTCAGTAAGAATAAGACATCTATACAAAAATTACTCATTTAAACATTCTACCTTTCTAAGTTAATATCAAGGATATGAATTAAAATAAGAAGAATTTCAAAATACTCTTATCTAATTCAAGTGGAATAAAAATTCACTCTAAAAATATTATAGTATTAAGACCAGAATGACTATTGCCAAAGACATAAAGAATATAAATTCTTGAGACTAGATTAAGAATTAAAAAGGCATTAACAAGAGTGAAAAAAAGAGCCCACTCTTACCTCTATATATATACTATCTAATTAGAAGCTACATGGTGACATTCTATAGGACCTCTAATACATGTTCAATTTGTAAGACACGTGTCTTAACTTGCAAGGCAAGTTTCTTATATATGAGCCACATTGTTAGCTTATACCACAAACTATCAATATGTATAACATATGGCTAGTTTTTTGGCCAAATTTCTAACCTACCAATCACCTATACATACATGTAAAGGTGAAACCATGTCTATGAGGTTTCTAGAGAGCTTTACTATAAGATATTATTAAATTAACTTACTTTTATTTAATCATAATATCTAGGTAATTATTGTAATAAATATATATTTCCGTAACATTATCCCCTAAACATTATCAATATGTAATCATTTCTCTTAATTTGAATGTGTTGGTTGTTGATTCTTCATCTCCTTATTACTACAAATACACAAAAACTACAAATAAAGATAGAAGGTCAAATGCAATAATTTTTGAATTGCAATTCTTTTATAACAAAGATTTTTTATATTTTATTTTGATTTTAATAAATATTATTGATAAAAAAAATAATATTTTTTTTTGAATTTATAAGATTTTTTGTTGATTTCTATGTACATCTATTACTATCAACACTAATGTATGAGATATTTGAACCTATTTTGTCATTATCTTAAGTTTGAAATTTCTTTAATGTCAAACTCTTTATTATTATCTATTTCTATAGGAGGAGGTGGCACTTGTCTTTTTTTCAATATGTTCATTGTCTTGTATGGTTTAAGAAGAAATATATGAAATATTTGATAGATCTTTATTGACTTTGATAAGTATAGTCCAAAAGCAAATGGATTGATTTGTCTACAAATGAAAAAAAGATCCAAGCCTATGATAATCCAAGTTGTTGCAAGGATAAATAATCTTGATATTACAATAAAATAATTATTTTTTATTATTTATATTGAATTTTAGTTGATCATAGCAATAGGTATGTACATTAATCTTTTTTTGTTCTTAAGCTTCTTTTAACTATACCTTTATTGTTGCATGTAGCTTAAAAAAATATTTTTTAAAATCTTTTGTAATAAGATTATCAATTTTTGAAAAGTCAAAAGTATTAAGTCATAGACTATAACCATAATTGGCAAAAAAAGGTGTTTGTTGAGTAAAATAATGTACCAAAATATTCTATGTAAATTCTTCCAATGATACAAGAATCATATAATTAACTTGATGATAATTGATGGTATACCTCAAATATTGCTCCAAAACTTAATTCATCATTTTTGTTTATCTATCAATTTGAAGATGAAAGATTGAAAAAAAAATTATATCCATCTTTAATATATTAAAAAAGATTCTTTAGAATCTTAATACAAATTATATCTATTTATTCGATATAATATTTTTTGACAAGCCATGACAGCAATAAATGATGTTCAGAGAAAACTAGTTGTTTTTTCACCTAAAATAAATTTTGTATATAGTATAAAATATACTATTTTGGTGAAACAATCTACTATCACAAATATAGAATCATATACAATTTAACTTAGAAGACTTGAAATAAAATCCATAGAAATAAAAGACTATGGTTATTTTAATATAAGCAATGGTTAAAAATGTCCATAAGATCAACAACAAGAAGTTTTTGACCTTGAAAAAATGTCACATGATTGTTCAAAGTCTTTCATAGTCTTTTATATTTGAAGCGACTAAAAATCTTTAGATATTAGCTCCATAGTCTTATTGTATCCAAAATATCATGCTATTAAAAAGTTATGATGAGCTTAGAGAATATGTAAATATATTTTTTTCTTTTAGAACCTTCTTTTAGAAGGTTATATATATATATATATATATATATATATATATATATATATATATATATATATATAATCTTGAAAATAGAATAGATTATTTTAAACCTAAACTTTAAAGTATCACGATATTTAAAGAAGTATTCTTAATATCATGAATATACTTGATTGAATTCATTTGACCAAGGTTGAATCAATATTCAATGTTGATTTTATTCCTTGAAGATGAAATTCCTTGGATTTTAAGATGATCATTTTTTATTAATCAAAAGCTGCATTTTTTTCTTTTGATGCAAGGTAAGAGTATTTAAAAATTATATTTGATAAACCTTATTATTTTTTAAGTTAATATGTGATCTTGAAATTAAATCTTGATAATAACATGCTCCAAAAAATCTAATAATAATTCAATATGTATGTTGATATGTAGTACTCGAGGTTCTTGTGATCTATATATGTATAATGATTAAAAATGCCTTCTAAATAGTGATGCCATTCTTGAAAAGACTCCACAATTGCATAAAATTCTTTATTGTGGATTTTGTAATTGATCTTTATTACTAAAAACTTCTTGAAATAAAAAGCTACTAAATGGAATTTGTCATCTACTCCCATATGTAGCAATATTGCACCTCAAGCAAAGTTTGATGCATCTATTTCATCAAAAAATGCCTTGAAGAAGTCAACACAATACAAGATTGGTGTAGAATTAAATATTTTCTTCTAAGCACCAAACAATACTTTGGTTTTTTTACTTCACTTAAATTTATCTTTATAGGTCAAATATATAAGTAGAGCTTTAACTTAAAAAAAGTTTTTGATGAGGATCCAATAATAATTGGCAAAGTCCAAAAAGCATTGTACATCTCTTATTATTCTTGAAATCTTCCAATTTATGATAGTATGGACCTTCTTGGAATTCATCATAAGGCCTTTGTTAGAAATAATGTATCCTAAAAATTTAACTTGAGTAGTGTAGAATGCACACTTTTTCATTTTAGAATCTAATGATGCATCTCTAAATTTTTGTAGCACATGACAAACATGAAGTTTATATTCTTTTATATTCATCTAATAAATTAGAATGTCATTTAAATATTAGACAATAAAATCATTAAAAAATTTACAAATTCATAAGATGTTGAAAAGCATCTAATGCATTTGTGAGTTTAAAAGCATGACATTATATTCAAAATATCCATATTTAAATCAAAAAATAAACTTTTATTCATCTCTTTCTTTGATACAGACCACATTGTATGCTCCTTATAGATCTATTTTTATGTACATCTTGCTTAAATTAATTGATGAAGAAGTCATAAAATCAAAAATAAAGAAAATTTGTCCTTGATGGTAAACTTATTAAGTCCTTGATAGTCTATGTACAATTCTAGAAATCCATCTTTTTTCTTTATAAATAAGATAGGAACTCATGTTTAAGATTTCAAATAGTGTATACAATTCTTAGTCAAGTTCTTGTCAATGTATTCCTCTAATGTAGCCAACTCATTTTACAATAAGCTACAGATCGGTCAAAATGGAGGTTGAACTCTTTCTTGTAGATTAATTATACAATCATAGGATTGATGCTCTAAACCAATATATACATATTTTTTTCAAAAATAACCTAAAAAACTTGATATTGGCTTTAAATACTACTTGATATCTTTTTACCATCATAAATGGATGTAGCATATATAACAAAAGATGATCCTTCTTTTGTTGCATATATAAAAGTTCTTCTTCCTACTAATAAGATTTTGGATGCATTAGGCTTATCTATTTCTACTTCACTATGAAGATTTTGGATTAAACTATGAAAAAAATTGAGATTATAAAAAATCTAATTTATATGAGGATTATACTTTTTTAATCATGATAATCCTAAAATAACTTGGTTAGAGAGAGATCTTATCATGTTAAATATTATTATGCTATTATGATTTTTAATTACTAAATTTAAAGAAACAATCTTATGGATAATATTTCTAAAAGATAATAAACAACCATCTATGACTTCTACATGTATAGATTTAGTTTTCTTGACATAAAGTATTTCTTGTTTTTTACAAAGTCTTTGACTATAAAACAAGCTGAGGCTCTTAAATCTAATAAGACAAAAAAAATTGATTTTCAGATCCAAAATATACATCTATTGTAAAAGAAGATAATAGATTTGAGGAGATAATAAGTCCTTTATTAGATGTTACACATGATTCCAGCCACTTAATTCCTATTGTAACTAGAAAAACTTATTTTCTAATATATTGTCTTCTTTGACAATTGTACTTCTTATTTTGTGATTGCGTTGATTCTTTGGATAATATTGAGCAATGTACTTAGCTCCTCCAAAATATAAGCATAAATCTTTTTGACAATATTCAATCTTTTCTTGCTCAATGAGAGGTTTAAAACAATTGCATCAATTTGCATTGGTTCTGGCCTTGATAAATAAGTTTCTAAAAACTTAGAAGTTGCCATTATTACTTGGCTTGTTTTTCTCTAGCTAAGTTTTTATTCTTAATGCCTTTCAAGTAGTTGATTGTTGCATGCAATGGCTTGAGTAATAAATTGTTTAAAAGATTTTATTTTTGGCAGTATTAATAATAAAATTTTGATGTTATTTTTTAATTTATATCAAAATTCATTAATAAGGGCTTTGTTATTCTAGTCCACATTATAAGTAAGATTTTGAAATTCAACAATATATATGATAGTTGATTTTGATCTTTGTTAGAAAGATAAAAGTTTAGTCTCTAATACTCTTTTTTGATCATTTTTTTCAAATGTTGCTATAAAAACTTCTAAGAATGAATTCAAATTATAAAAGAATTATGAATCTTTTTCCATCAAAGGTATAAAGAAATAGAGAGCACTTCTAGATAAAAATGTGTTCATAAATTTAACTTTAGTAAATCCATCAAAGTATTGAAAAAGATGCAATCTTAGATAGAACTTGACTTGTTGCAAAAATCCTTGAAATTTTTATCTTGTTCCATCAAACTTCTTTGGCCTACTAATCTTTATCCTTATCATACTTGTAGAAGCAAACTTTCTTAGGTTTAATTCTAAAGTTGATTTACTTATTTCTTTCAAATATTTAATTTCTTGAGATAGACTTTGAACTTCTTCTATAGGCATAGAATTAGTATTTTCATAGTTAGTACTTGTTATGTGTGAAATTTCTATCTTAAGAGTATTGGCAAGTTCTTAAAGATTAACAATAGTTACAAATTTATTTTCACTTTTGTCAAATATAGCCTCTATAATTTTTCCTTCTATTTCAAATAACTTAACTAATTCACAAGTTAAATTAGAAGAGGGTAATCTGCAACTTTTATTATCCAATGAAATTTTCCACAAAAAGGGATAATCTGCTATCTAATACAAATACATGTAAAGTCAAAGTAGTATCAATAAATCTTCTTGGAAGCTAATTTAGAAAATATTATGAAATAAATTTATTTTTATCAACTTCTACTTTATCATATATGTAAAAATTAGAATAAATATGTATATTTGTGAAAAATATATGTATAATTACTTGAATAATATGAATAAATAGAATTAAATAAAAATAAGTTAATTAGACAATATCTTAAGAAGAAGCTTTATAGATGCGATTTCATCTTTATACATGCCTATGGATGATTGATAGGTTTGAAACTTGATCAACAAGTTAGCCATGTTTCACATATATTAATAACTTGTGGTACAAGTTTACAATGTGACACACTTATACAAAACTTGTGTTGCAATTTAAAACATGTGTCTTACAAATTGGACATGTAATGGAGATCCTATAGAATGTTGGTACATAGCTCTTAAGTAGATAGTATATATAAGAATAAAAATAAAGCCTTCTATATTCTAATCAACTCTTTTTTTATTTTTAATTTAATTTGAAGAATCTCTAATATTTTAGCTTTTAGCAATAGCCATTTCAATTTCTTATTAAATACATTTACTTTATTATTTTTAGCTTATCATCTTTTTTTTATTCTATTCTCACTTGTTTATGTATCTTCTTTGAGTTCTTATCTTTGACAAATTGACAAGAGTGATATTTATTATTTTTATTTTATTTCTAGAAATAAGTGGATTACCTCACTTTTATTGTTGTATTTCAAAGGTTATAAACTATCCACTTTGAACTAATATTTATTTTTTAATACTAATTTTTTCTTTAAAAAAATAGATTATTTTTCTTTAATAGAAATTCTTATTCAATATTAGAGATTGTAGATTTTTCTCCTCCAAATTGACTTATGGATTTATTAAGTTATTTCAAATAAAAGAAAAAATTATAGATGCCATACTTAGCAAAAGTGAAAATATATTTGTAATTATTATAGATCTTCACAAGCTTGTCAATACTGTTAGAATAAAAATTATATACATCATCAATATCAATTAATAAAATATTATTCCTTCATCTATAGAAGAAGTCTAAATTCTATGTCAAGAAATTATGCAATTGAGAAAAGAAAGTAAATCGACCTTACAATCAAATCCAAAAAAACTTACTTCTATAAGCTCAAGAAAAATAAAGATTAGTAGGCCAAAGAAGTTTGATGGAACAAGATAAAAATTTCAAGGATTTTTGCAACAAGTCAAGTTCTATCTAAGATTGCATCTTTTTCAATACTTTGATGGATTTACTAAAGTTAAATTTATAAACACATTTTTATCTAGAAGTGCTCTCTATTTCTTTATACCTTTGATGGAAAAAGATTCATAATTCTTTTATAATTTGAATTCATTCTTAGAAGTTTTTATAGCAACATTTGAAAAAAATGATCAAAAAAGAGTATTAGAGACTAAACTTTTATCTTTCTAACAAAGATCAAAATCAACTATCATATATATTGTTGAATTTCAAAATCTTACTTATAATGTGGACTAGAATAACAAAGCCCTTATTAATGAATTTTGATATAAATTAAAAAATAACATCAAAATTTTATTATTAATACTGCCAAAAATAAAATCTTTTAAACAATTTATTACTCAAGCCATTGCATGCAACAATCAACTACTTGAAAGGCATTAAGAATAAAAACTTAGCTAGAGAAAAACAAGCCAAGTAATAATGGCAACTTCTAAGTTTTTAGAAACTTATTTATCAAGGCCAGAACCAATGCAAATTGATGCAATTGTTTTAAACCTCTCATTGAGCAAGAAAAGATTGAATATTGTCAAAAAGATTTATGCTTATATTTTGGAGGAGCTAAGTACATTGCTCAATATTATCCAAAGAATCAACGCAATCACAAAATAAGAAGTACAATTGTCAAAGAAGACAATATATTAGAAAATAAGTTTTTCTAGTTACAATAGGAATTAAGTGGCTGGAATCATGTGTAACATCTAATAAAGGACTTATTATCTCCTCAAATCTATTATCTTCTTTTACAATAGATGTATATTTTGGATCTGAAAATCAATTTTTTTTGTCTTATTAGATTTAAGAGCCTCAGCTTGTTTTATAGTCAAAGACTTTGTAAAAAACAAGAAATACTTTATGTCAAGAAAACTAAATCTATACATGTAGAAGTCATAGATGGTTGTTTATTATCTTTTAGAAATATTATCCATAAGATTGTTTCTTTAAATTTAGTAATTAAAAATCATAATAGCATAATAATATTTAACATGATAAGATCTCTCTCTAACCAAGTTATTTTAGGATTATCATGATTAAAAAAGTATAATCCTCATATAAATTAGATTTTTTATAATCTTAATTTTTTTCATAGTTTAATCCAAAATCTTCATAGTGAAGTAGAAATAGATAAGCCTAATGCATCCAAAATCTTATTAGTAGGAAGAAGAACTTTTATATATGCAACAAAAGAAGGATCATCTTTTGTTATATATGCTATATCCATTTATGATGGTAAAAAGATATCAAGTAGTATTTAAAGCCAATATCAAGTTTTTTAGGTTATTTTTGAAAAAAATATGTATATATTGGTTTAGAGCATCAATCCTATGATTGTATAATTA
The DNA here is from genome assembly GCF_059467195.1 of Physcomitrium patens. Lineage (NCBI taxonomy): Eukaryota > Viridiplantae > Streptophyta > Bryopsida > Funariales > Funariaceae > Physcomitrium > Physcomitrium patens. The sequence goes on from NC_143410.1 coordinate 7,323,781, forward strand.
ATCTACAAGAAAGAGTTCAACCTCCATTTTGACCGATCTGTAGCTTATTGTAAAATGAGTTGGCTACATTAGAGGAATACATTGACAAGAACTTGACTAAGAATTGTATACACTATTTGAAATCTTAAACATGAGTTCCTATCTTATTTATAAAGAAAAAAGATGGATTTCTAGAATTGTGCATAGACTATCAAGGACTTAATAAGTTCACCATCAAGGACAGATTTTTTATATTGGTATCTTCTATATTTGATTTTAAGATTTATTAACAAACTCAATCAAAGAAAGATCTATACAAAAATAGAGGTATGAGGAGTATACAACATGGTTTGCCTCAAAAAAAGAGATGAATGAAAGATTATTTTTTTTAATATATGTATGGATATTTTGAATATAATATCATACCTTTTAGATTTGTAAATACAAAAGCTACTTTTTAACATCTCATTAATTGATATTTTTATCGTTTATATTTTTAAACAACATTCTAATCTACTCTTAGAACATAGAAGAATATAAACTTTATCTTTGTTGTATATTACAAAAACTTTAAATTACAAGATTATATGCAAAGATGGAAAAGTATGTATTCCACACTATTGAAGTTGATTTCTTAGGATATATCAATTTCAATGAAGGATTAATAATAGATCTTAAGAAGGTCCAGCCTATCTTGGATTGAAAGTCCCAAAAATATTTAAAGATGTGTAATATTTTTTAAGATTTGCTAATTATTATTGAAACTTTATCAAAAAAAAATTTCAATTTTTTGCTCTTCTTACATGTCTGACATGTAAAGACAAACTTGAATGGAATAAAGAAGTTAAAACATCTTTTGAAGCCTTTAAGATAGCATGTATTTTTCTACCAATTTTATATTGAGTCAATTTTTTTAAAAAGTTCTTCACAGAAATAGATGCATCAAACTTTGTTATAAGTGTTGTTTTATTACAAATAAGAGCAGATGATAAGCTCCATTTGATAGCTTTTCATTCTATAAAATTTTTAGTAGCCATGATTGATTATAAGATCTATGACAAAGAACTTCTTGCAATTATGATTTTATTTCAAGAATGGTATTATTATTTAGAAGGTACTTTTAATACATTTTCTGTATATACAAATAAAAAGAATATAAAGTATTTCATGTCAACATGTATTTTAAATTTTTTCTAAGCTTATTGGAGTATTTTTTTATTAAGATTTCATCTTAAAATCATAAATAGACTTGAAAGAAAATAATATTTATCAAATGCTCTTTCTAGATGTTCTTATCTTGCATCAAAAGAAGAAGATGTAGCTTTTAATTATGAAAGAACAATTTTCTTAAAGCCAAGGTATTTTCATCTTAAACAATAAAATCAACATTGACTATTTATTCAACTTTTATCCAGTAAATTCAATCAAGTATATCTTCTAATCTTCTTATTTATGATATCAAAAATAATTCTTTTAAGTCTCATGATACTTTTAAGTTTTTGTTTAAGAATAATCTACTGTACTTTGAGGAACAATTATACATTCTAGAAAACAAAGTACAATTAAATGTTCTTCAAGCTCGTCATAGCCTTCCAACAGTCAAACATACTGGATACAATAAGAGTTTTGAGCTAATTTCTAGAAATTTTTGGTGGCCTCAAATATAGAAGGTAGTCAAAGACTTTGTATCATGGATATATATATTTATCCTGATAATTATCTAAATAATAAGAATAAGTAGAAATAAGTCAAAGTAGATAAATATGATAATATCTTATGGAAAGCTTTCTAAAAGCTTTATAAATGCTGCTTTGTCTTTATACATGTGTATAGGAGATTGGTAGGTTGAAAAATTGGTCAACAAGAAAGCCACGTGTTAATATGTTGACCACTTATAGTACAAGTTGGACATATGGTGCACACCTAAGAAACTTGCCTTGCAAATTAGACATGTGTTCTGTAAGTTAGATGCGTATTAGAGATCATATAGCATGTCGCCATGTATTTCTTAGTTTAGTAGTATATATAGAGGCAAGAGTGAGGCCTTCTTCACTCTTGTCAACTCCTTTCTTGTTTTTAGTCTAGTTTTAAGAGTCTTATGTTTTTTAGTCTTTGACAATAGTCATTCTAGTTTTTTCTTGAATATACATACTTTCTTCTATTTTGTCACTTTTCTTTTGATACAAATTCCACGAGTTTATGTATCTTCTTCCAATTTGTATTTTGAATAAATTGACAAGAGTGCACAGACAATATTAGAGCTTTGTCCTTTCTTGATTAAGAGTGGATTATCCGTTTCTCTTGATAAGACATAAACATACTAGAAGTTGCAGATTACCTTCTTCTAAAGGGAATATTGTTTCTAGAATTTTTTTTCTTGATTCTTGAATATTGTATTCTATGAAAATAAATATTTATTTTATTTTATTTTATTTTATTTTTATTATACTAGTATAGCAGAACTTACTAAAATGAAGAGTGCAATGGCTCAAATGCAAAATTTAATGCTTGCAATGCATCAACTCAAAATACCACCACAAAGAGGAACAAGATTATCAAGCAATGAAGATATAGAGATGATTGGAGTTGCTTCAATATCTATACCAAGCCATATTACTGCTTCTACAATGGAACATTGTTTAAGTTTCAAAGAACCAAAAATTGAATTGCTTGAGAAGTTTGATGGCTCAAGATCTAAGTTTTGAGGATTCATCAATCCAGTACAATTGGTGATTGAACTACAACCTCAAAGTTATTCGACTCAAGGATCACAAGTTAGATTTATTAGAACACTACTTTCAGGTTTTGCTTTATCATGGTTTTCATCATTTCTTGAACGACGAGATCCAATATTAGATAATTTGGATGTAGTCTTAGTAGAGTTTTAATCTATGTATGGAGAACATGATATAATCTGTGTTGCAACCAACAAGATTTGTATCTTGTAACAAGGCAATCGATCAGTGACATTATATACTTCATAATTTTGACAATTAGTAACAGATATTAAGTGGGATGATACAACATTCATCAGCCAATTTTTCAACGGATTATAATATGAAGTAAAGGAATTGATGCTCAATTTATTTATTCTCAAATATTAAGTCAAGCAATTGACATTGCTGTAAAATGTGAAAATTGACTTTTTGAGTTTTAATTTGATAATTATACAAAAAAATCTCAATATTATTATAATTCAATGACAACACCAACAACTTTTAAATCTAAAAATTTGAAAGTAGAAGACATGCAAATTGATGCAATACATTTTAAACCTCTTACCAAACAAGAAAAGACTTGTTGTCATAAAAAAAGACTATGCTTATACTGTGGAGAAGCTAAGCACACTACTCAATATTATCCAAATGAATGATGCAACTACAAAATAAGGAGTATTGTTATCAAAGATGAAAAAATGTCAAAAAATAAATTTATCCAGCTATAATAGAAATCATGCAGCTAGAATCTTATACAATTCTTAATGAAGGTCCTATTCTCTCCTTAGAACCCTCTCCTTGTTTATAATAGATGTACAATTAAGATCTAATAATTATAAAGCCTCTATCTTAATAGATTCAAGAGCTTGAGCTTATCTTTTACATGAAGAATTTATTAAAAGTCATAATATATAGTTAATTTAAAAAATTAAATCCGTACACGTAGAAGTCATAGATGATTTTTTGTTATCTTTTAGAAATGTTACTCATAAAATACTTTTTATAGATGTAGTAATTAATAGTCATAATAGTCACATAATATTTAATATAATTAGATCTCCATCTAATTCAGTCATTTTAGGTTTATTGTGGCTAAAAAAGTATAATCTTGTGATAGATTGGATTTCTCGTAAACTTGACTTTTCTTCAAACATCATTAAGATTTTTTCTAATCCAATAGAAAGCCATGAATTTAATATATGCAAACCTGTATTTGTAGGTACAAAATCTTTTTTGTATGTTGCAAAAGAAATATTGTCTTTTGTTATTTATGTCACATCTATTTTAAATGATGGAAAGATTTCAAGTGAAATTCCGAGTAAATATAAAGATTTTCAAGATGTTTTTGAGAAGAAGAATGTAGATATTCTTCCAAAGCACAGTTCATATGATTGCTCAATCAATCTTAAAGAAGGAACTCAGCTATCATTTAGTCCACTCTATAGTTTATCACAAAATGAATTGGTTGAACTGAAGAAGTATATTGATGAGAACTTAGCTAAGAATTTCAAATACCATTCAAAATTTCCTACAAGAATTCGTAGTCTATTTGTGGAAAAAAAAGATAGATCATTGCAAATGTGCGTTGATTATCAAGGATTCAATAAGATTACCATCAAAAATAGATATCCTCTGCCATTAATATCTAGACTTCTTGATCTATTAAATCAAGCTAAGATCTATACAAAAATAGATCTATGAAGAGTATACAATTTGGTTTGCATTAAAAAAGAAGATAAATAGAAGATTGTATTTCAAACAAGGTATAGACTTTTTGAATATAACATCATACCTTTTGGACTCACAAATGCACCAACTTTTTTTCAACATCTTATGAATGATGTTTTTTGTGAGTTTTTAGATGATTTTATTTTTTGTTACTTAGACGACATTTTAATCTATTCTAAGAATGTAGAAGAACATGAAGTTCATTTTCATCATGTGTTACAAAAACTTAGAGATGTAGGATTGTACACCAAGATGGAAAAAAGTATATTCTACACTACTCAAGTTGATTTTTTAGGATACATCATTTCAAACCATGGTCTAATAATAGATCCTAGAAAAATTCACATAATCATGGACTAGAAGATTTCAAAAATAGTAAGAGATGTATAATGTTTTTTGAGATTTACTAATTACTATCAAATCTTTATCAAGAACTTTTCTTAAATTGTAGCGCCACTTATGTGCTTAACTTATAAAAACAAGATCAATTAGAATAAAGAAGCAGAAGCATAATTTGAAGCTTTGAAGAAAGCTTTTACTTCTACACCAATTCTTCATTACTTCAACTTTTTTAAAGCATTTTTTATGGAGACAAATGTATCTCACTTTGGTTTGAATGCAGTCTTATCAAAAATAAGAATAGATAATAAACTTCATCCAATAGCTTTTCATTCAAGAAAATTTTCAGTAGTCGAGATTAATTATAAGATCTATTAGAAGGAACTTCTTATAATTATAGATTCTTTTTAAGAATAACATCATTATTTAGAAGGCACTTCAAGTCTAATCATTATGTATATGGATCACAAGAACCTCAAGTATTTCATGTTAGCTTATATTTTGAATCATTGCCATGCTTGTTGGAACATATCTTTGTCAAGATTTGAATTCAATATAACTTATCGACCATGAAAACAACAAGGTTTGTTTGATGCCTTTGTTAGACACTTTTATCTTACATCAAAAGAAAGAGAAGCAGCTTTTGAGTAATAAAAGATAATTTTATAGAAGCGAGAATAATTTCATCTCTGAGCAATAAAATCAACATTGACTGTTGATTTGACTTTTCTCAAGCAGATCCAAGTAAGTATATTTTCAGACCTTCTTGTTCATGATATTAAAAATAATTCTTTTAAGTCTCAAAATACTTTTAAGTTTGAGTTTAAAGAGAACCTATTCTATTTCAAAGGATGCTTATATGTTCCAGTAGGAGAAACACAATTACATGTTCTTGAAGCTCATCACAATTTCTCTGCAATAGAATATTTTGGATATAATAAGACTTTGGAGCTTACATCTAGAGATTTATGGTGGCCTCTTATATGGAAGACTGTTAAAGAATTTTTGTATACATGTGATGTTTGTTCAAAATCTAAAATTCTTTGTCATCAATCTTATGGACTCTTTCAACCATTATCTATATTAGAACAACCATGGTCTTTTGTTTCTATGGATTTTATCATGGATCTTTCAATTTCAAGTTCATATGATTTCATATTCATGATTGTAGATTATTTTGTCAAGATGGCACATTTTGTACTATGTACAAAATCTATCATAAGTGAAAGAACAGTTAAACTCTTCCTTGATAACATCTATTGATATCATGGATTACCAAGGGATATTATATCAAACAAAGGAATATAGTTTTTATTGAGATTTTGGAGAACTCTTTTCAAGATATTGAAGGTGGATATAAAACTATCTTCGGCTTTCTATCCTCAAACTGATGGACAAAAAAAATAGGTAAATCAAGTTTTAGAGCAGTATTTGAGATGTACCATCAACTATCAATAAGATGATTAGACAACTCTTTTGCCATTGGCAAAGTTTGCTTATAATAATTTGATACATTCTTCTACTCAAAAAACACCTTTCTTTACCAATTATAGTTATCATCAATAATTTGATACTTTTGACTTTTCAAAAGTTGATAATCTTGCGGCAAAAGATGTAGCAAATCGATTGTCAAAGCTACATGTAATAATAAAGATACAATTAAAGAAAGCTCAAGAACAACTAAAAGCCATCGCACATGTCTATTACAAGGAACAACCTTAATTCCATATAGAGGATAAAGTATGGTAAATTTGTTGTAATAATAAAACTATTCATCTTTATAACAAGCAGGATTATCATAGGCTAGAATTATTTTTCATTTGTGAACAGATCAATCGAGTTGCTTATCGATTACACCTATTGGAGTCTATAAAAATCCATCATGTATTCCATGTATCTTTACTTGAGCCATACAAGACAATAGATATACAAAGAAGGAGACAAATGCCACTACCTCCTATAGAAATCGACAATAATGAAATATTTGAGATGGAAGAAGTCTTAGATTCAAGGCGATATCGATATAGGTTAAAATATCTGATGCATTGGTGTAGATATGACATTAATGAATACACACGAGAGCCATTCAAGAATCTAGTAAATACATTAGCTAAAGTTAAAGAGTTTCATCAACAACATCTATCAAAATCAAGATGAAGAATCAAAAAATTCTTTTCTATAAAGCAAAACAAGTCTAATGGAGATTTCATTCTATCTTGTATCATTATTTCTTTGAAGTTTTTAGTACTTAAGAGATGGAGAATCAATAATGAGGAGATTCAATTTAAGAGCTATGATTTGCTGAGCTATCAGATGAAATATTGCAACTATCATAACCTTTGAGACGATGGAATTGAGATGAAGACCTTCAAGAATGACATATTCTTCTTCGAATAGATGGCAAGATATAATGTGTTTAGTACCACGACCTTGGAAGGAACTTTCGGTGTTTAGTGATACTTTTGGAGGTAGGAACCACTCTTGATGGTATTACTAATGTTTTGTTTGAAGGAAGTTATAAAGGCCTCAATAATAATGAAATATCAGGGTGGACTTCTTGCCCTAGTATGAGACATTATTGATGGTTGAAGGGACCTATCATCTACCTTCGAAAAGAACAAAGATTAGAGTACATGGCAAATATAATTTAGCGCATTTTGGACCTCATCAATATATAATCATCTCTCCTTATAGAACTTATTCCTAGAAGAGGGAGTAATGTCATGGACATACATATTTATCCTGATAATTATCTAGATAATAAGAATAAGTAGAAATAAGTCAAAGTAGATAAATATGATAATATCTAATGGAAAGCTTCCTAGAAGCTTTATAAACACTGTTTTGTCTTTATATATGTTTATACGTGATTGGTAGGTTGAAAAATTGGCCAACAAAGAAGCCACGTGTCAACATGTTGACCACTTATAATATAAGTTAGACATATGGCACACACCTAAGAAACTTGCCTTGCATATTAGACATGTATTCTGCAAGTTAGATGTGTATTAGAAATCATGTAGCATGTCGCCATGTATTTCTGTCACGGACATACATATAATTACCTATATGAATAGATAAAAGTATGTAAAAGTAGGTTAATTGTGTAATATCTTCTAGAGAAGCTTCTTAGAAGCTTCATAGACGCTGCTTTGACTTTATAGGAGTCTATAGTTGACTTTTAGGTTAAAAACTTGGTCAACAAGTTAGCCATGTGCCACGCATGTTGGAAGCTTAAAGAACAAGCTAACTACGTGGTCTATCCATAGAAAACTTGCCTTGCAAGCAAAGGCATGTGGCCTAGAAAGTCAACATATATTGGAGGTCTTATAGAACATCGCCACGTGGCTTCTAGTTAGATAGTATATATAGAGGCAAGAGTGAAGCCCTCTTCACTCTTGTCAACTCCTTTCTTGCTTCTAGTCTAGTTTCAAGGGTCTCTAGTTTTCTTGTATTTTGGCAATAGCCATTCCAGTTTCTTTCTTAATATACATATTTCTATTTTGTCCTATTTCTTTTTGAGAAAAGTCTCACTTACTCTTTAGCTTTCATCGAGTTCTTGTCCCTGACAGATTGACAAGAGTACACTTACAATATCAGAGCTTTGTCTTTTCTTGATTAAGAGTGGATTACCCCTTTTTCTTGATAAGACATAAGTGCATTAGAAGTTGCGGATTACCCTCTTTTAAACTGATATTGTTCTTAGTATTTTCTTTGTTATCAATTCCTCTCTTCTATTTGTTTTGAGCGTTGTTAGACATCTTCTCTTTTCTAAGTGCTACTATGGCAGAGCTTGTTGAAATGAAGAGTGCAATGGCACAGATGCAAGAACAATTGAGGGAGTTAATGCTTGCGATGCATCAACTCAATTTACCACCACAAGGAGCAACAAGAATGGTAGGAAGTGAAGATATAGAGATGATTGGGGCTGCTTCAACATCTGCACCAAACCATGTCCCTTCTCCCAGAATGGAACACCCTTCGAGTGTTAGAGAACCGAGAGTTGCCTTGCCCGAGAAGTTTGATGGTACTAGATCCAAGTTTCGAGGATTCATCAATCAGGTCCAACTAGTGATTGAACTTCAACCCCAGAGCTATCCAACTCCAGGGTCACAAGTAAGATTCATTGGTACACTTCTTTCAGGTTCAGCATTGTCATGGTTTTCATCTTTTCTTGAACGACGAGATCCAATATTGGATAATCTGGAGGCTTTTTTGGCGGAGTTTCGATCCATGTTTGGAGAACATGATGCAATTCGTGTTGCAACCAACAAGATCCATATTTTGCGACAAGGCAATCGATCAGTAACATTATATGCTTCGCAATTTCGACAACTTGCAACTGATATCAAGTGGGATGATGCCGCACTTGTGAGTCAATTTCTCTACGGATTACAATATGAGGTAAAGAAATTGATGCTTAATTTACCTGATCCTCAAACATTGAGTCAAGCAATTGACTTTGCTGTGAAGTGCGACAATCGACTTTTTGAATTTCGATCCGAGAGTCGCACAAGTGGGCCTCAACGTTACTACAATTCAATGGCAACACCGACGTCTCCTCAACACATACCTTCGGAAGTAGAGGATATGCAAATTGATGCGGTACGTTTCAAACCTCTTACTGAGCAAGAAAAGTCTCGTCGTCGACAAGAAGGATTGTGCTTATATTGTGGAGAACCTAAGCACACTGCTCAACATTGTCCAAAGAAGCGACGTAACTACAAAATGAGGAGTACGGCTGTCAAAGAAGACAGTATGTCGAAAAACGAGTACGTCCAGCTACAATAGGGACCGTGCGGCTGGAAACTTGTACAACTTCTAATAAAGGTCTTATCCTCTGCTCAAAACCATCTCCTTGTTTTATAATAGATGTACGTTTAGGACCTAATAATTACAAAGCCTCTGCCTTGGTAGATTCAGGAGCCTCATCTTGTTTTTTAGATGAAGAATTTGCTAGATGTCATAGAATATCATTAATACAAAAAACTAAACCTGTACACGTAGAAGTCATAGATGGTCGTCCGTTGTCTTCTGGAGATGTAACTCACGAAACACTTCCTGTAGATGTAGTAATAAATGGTCATAGTAGTTGCGTAATTTTTAATATAATTAGATCTCCCTCTAATCCAGTAATTTTAGGCTTATCATGGTTAGAAACGTATAATCCTCGAATAGATTGGATTTCTCGTAAACTTGATTTTCCTCAGAGCATTAGTAACAGTTCTATTAACCAAGTAAAAAACCATGAGTCTAGTATAGTAAAACTCACACCTATAGGTGCAAAAGCATTTATACACGCAGCAAAAGAAGGATCAACTTTTGCTATTTATGCTGCACCTATTTCTGAAAGCGTAAAGACTTCAAGTGGCATTCCAAGTCAATATCAGGATTATCAAGACGTTTTTGAGAAAAAGAATGCAGATATTCTTCCTGAGCATCGCCCATACGATTGTTCAATCGATCTCAAGGAAGGAACTCAGCCACCATTTGGACCAATTTACAGTTTATCCCAAGATGAGTTGGCTGAACTCAAGACATATATTGACGAGAATTTAGCGAAGAATTTCATACGCCATTCAAAATCTCCAGCAGGAGCTCCAATTTTATTCGTAAAGAAAAAAGATGGATCTTTACGAATGTGTGTTGACTATCGAGGACTCAACAAGATCACAATCAAGAATAGGTATCCATTACCTTTGATATCAGGACTCCTTGACCAGTTAAATCAAGCTAAGATCTATACAAAAATAGATCTAAGAGGAGCATATAATCTAGTACGGATCAAAGAAGGAGATGAATGGAAGACTGCGTTTCGAACCAGGTACGGGCATTTTGAATATAATGTCATGCCTTTTGGACTCACGAATGCACCAGCTGCTTTTCAACATCTCATGAATGATGTATTTCGTGAATTCTTAGACAATTTTGTCGTCTGCTACCTAGACGATATCCTGATTTATTCTAAGAATGTTGAAGAACATGAAATACATGTTCGTCAAGTATTACAAAAACTCAGAGATGCAGGATTGTACGCCAAGATGGAAAAGTGCGTATTTCACACTACTCAAGTTGACTTTTTAGGATACATCATTTCAAATGATGGTCTTATGATGGATTCTAAGAAAGTCCAAACAATCATGGATTGGAAGATTCCAAAGACTGTGAGAGATGTCCAATGTTTCTTGGGATTTGCTAATTACTATCGGATCTTCATCAAAGACTTCTCACGAGTTGCAGCTCCACTTACACGCTTGACTAGTAAAGATAAATTCCAATGGAATCAAGAAGCGGAAGTAGCATTTGAAGCCTTGAAGACATCGTTTGTCTCTGCACCAGTCTTGTATCGTGTTGATTTTTCCAAGGCATTTTTTATGGAAACAGACGCATCGGATTTTGCCTTGGGTGCAGTTTTATCACAAATGGGAACAGATGACAAACTTCATCCGATAGCTTTTCATTCAAGAAAATTCTCAGCAGCCGAGATCAATTATGAGATCCACGATAAAGAACTTCTTGCAATCGTGGATTCTTTTCAAGAATGGCGTCATTATCTAGAAGGTGCTTCTAGTCCAGTCACTGTGTATACAGATCACAAGAACCTCGAGTATTTCATGTCAGCACGCGTGTTGAATCGTCGTCAAGCTCGTTGGAGTATGTCTTTGTCAAGATTCGACTTCATTATCACTTATCGACCAGGAAAACAAGAAGGTTTGTCCGATGCCCTGTCTAGACGTTCTTATTTTGCACCAAAAGAAGGAGATGCAGCTTTTGAGCAACAAAGAACGGTCCTCTTGAAACCGGAGCAATTTCATCTCCGAGCAGTGAAATCAACATTGACTGTTGATTCAACTTTTCTCAAGCAAATCCAATCCAGTATGTCCTCAGACCCTCTTGTTCATGATATCGAGAATAATTCTTCCAAGTCTCATGATTCTTCTAAGTTTGAGTTCAAGAATAATCTATTATATTTTGAAGGACGCCTATATGTTCCAGAAGGAAAAGCACTTTTGCGTGTTCTTCAAGCACGTCATGACTTTCCAGCAGCAGGGCACTTTGGATATAATAAGACTCTGGAACTCATATCAAGAGATTTTTGGTGGCCACAAATGTGGAAGTCAGTCAAAGACTTTGTACAATCATGTGATATTTGTTCAAGATCAAAAATTCCTCGACATCGACCTTACGGACTTCTTCAGCCATTACCTATACCAGAACAACCATGGTCTTCTGTTTCTATGGATTTCATCACAGATCTTCCAAACTCAAGATCTTATGATTCTATATTTGTGATAGTAGATCGTTTCACCAAGATGGCACATTTTATGCCATGTACAAAATCTATCACAGGTGAAGAAACAGCTAAGCTTTTCATTGATAATATCTATCGCTATCATGGATTACCTAAAGATATCATATCGGATAAGGGAACTCAATTTGTGTCGAGATTCTGGAGGACTCTTTTCAAGATTTTAAAAGTGGACATAAATCTATCTTCAGCTTTCCATCCTCAAACTGATGGACAAACAGAGCGCGTAAACCAAGTCTTGGAACAGTATTTAAGGTGTACCATCAACTACCAACAAGATGATTGGACAAACCTTCTGCCATTGGCAGAGTTTGCTTATAATAATACGGTACATTCCTCCACGCAAAAAACACCTTTCTTTGCCAATTATGGCTATCATCCACGACTTGATACTTTTGATTTTTCAAAAGTTGATAATCCTGCAGCAGAAGATATGGCAAATCGGTTGTCAGAGTTACATGCAATAATGAAGGCGCAGTTGAAGAAAGCTCAAGAACGACAAAAGATAAATGCAGATGTATATCGTAAAGAGCAACCACAACTCAACGTGGGTGATAAGGTATGGCTACTTCGTCGCAATATCAAGACCACTCGACCTTGTGACAAATTGGACTATCGTAGGCTTGGCCCCTTTTCTGTTTCTGAACAGATCAACCCAGTTGCATATCGGTTACATCTACCGGAGTCAATGAAGATCCATCCTGTATTCCACGTGTCTCTTCTTGAACCATATAAGACAGTGGATATACAAGGAAGAAGACAAATGCCACCGCCTCCTATAGAAGTAGATAATAATGAAGAATTTGAGGTGGAAGAGATATTAGACTCAAGGCGGCGCCGAAATAAGCTGGAATATCTTGTTCATTGGTGCGGATATGATATTAGTGAGCGCACATGGGAGCCATCCAGGAATCTAGCAAATGCATCAGCTAAAGTCAAAGTTTTTCATCAACGACATCCATCAAAACCAAGATGAAAACCTCTCTTATAAAAGAGACAAGATTGAGGCAAGATAACATTCAATTTTCTATCCTTGTTTGTAACTTCTTTGCATTTTGTGACGCTAATTAGATGGAGAGCCAACAACCAGCGGATTCAACTCAAGAACCTTCGTTTGCTGACTTATCGGATGAGACATTGCGATTGTCACAACCTTCAAGACGACGCAACCGAAATGAAGACCCTCAAGAACGACATGTTCTTCCTCGAATAGATGGAGAGATACAACGCGTTTGGTATCACGACCTTGGAAGAGATTCTCGATGTTTGGTGATATTATTGGAGATAGGAACGACTCCTGATGGTGTTTCAAATGTATTATTTGAAGAAAGTTATGAAGGCCTCAACAGTGATCAAATAACAGGGTGGTCTTCTCGCCTTGGAATGGGACACTATCGATGGCTAAGAGGACCCATCAACTATCTTCGAAGAGAACAAAGATCAGAGTATGTAGCAAATACAATTCGCCGCATATTAGATTTTCTCAATATATAATCACCGCTCCTCGTGGAACTCGTCCCTAGAAGGGGGGGTAATGTCACGGACATACATATAATTACCTATATGAATAGATAAAAGTATGTAAAAGTAGGTTAATTGTGTAATATCTTCTAGAGAAGCTTCTTAGAAGCTTCATAGACGCTGCTTTGACTTTATAGGAGTCTATAGTTGACTTTTAGGTTAGAAACTTGGTCAACAAGTTAGCCATGTGCCACGCATGTTGGAAGCTTAAAGAACAAGCTAACTACGTGGTCTATCCATAGAAAACTTGCCTTGCAAGCAAAGGCATGTGGCCTAGAAAGTCAACATATATTGGAGGTCTTATAGAACATCGCCACGTGGCTTCTAGTTAGATAGTATATATAGAGGCAAGAGTGAAGCCCTCTTCACTCTTGTCAACTCCTTTCTTGCTTCTAGTCTAGTTTCAAGGGTCTCTAGTTTTCTTGTATTTTGGCAATAGCCATTCCAGTTTCTTTCTTAATATACATATTTCTATTTTGTCCTATTTCTTTTTGAGAAAAGTCTCACTTACTCTTTAGCTTTCATCGAGTTCTTGTCCCTGACAATTTCTTAGTTTAGTTGTATATATAGAGGCAAGAGTGAGGCTTTCTTTACTCTTGTCAACTCCTTTCTTGCTTTTAGTCTAGTTTTAAGAGTCTTATGTTTTCTAGACTTTGACAATAGTCATTATAGTTTTTCCTTGAATATACATACTTTCTTCTATTTTGTCACTTTTCTTTTGACACAAATTCCATGAGTTTATATATCTTCTTCTAGTTTGTGTCCTTGAGAGTTTATACAATTATGTGATATTTATTTATTTATTTAAGATCTAAAATTCCTCACCATTGACCTTATAGACTTCTTTAGCTATTATCTATTCCAAAACAACCATGATCTTTTGTTTTTATGGATTTTATCAAGGATCTTTCAATCTCAAATTTATACGATTTTATATTTGTGATAGTAGATTGTTTTTACCAAGATGGCTTATTTTGTACTATTTAAAAAATCTATTATATGGAAAGAAACAACTAAACTTTTTCTTGACAACATCTTTTGCTATTATGGATTATTCAAAGATATTATAGTGGATAGGAGGACTCAATTTATATTGAGATTTTGAAGAAATCTTTTTAAGATTTAAAAGTGGATATAAAGCTTTTTTGGCTTTTCATCTTCAAATTGATGGATTAAAAAAATATATGAATCAAGTTCTATAGTAATATTTGAGGTGTACCATCAATTATCATCAAGATAATTTGACAAATCTTCTGCCATAAGTAGAATTTGCATACTATAATTTGGTACATTTTTTTACTCAAAAAATATCTTTCTTTGCTAATTATAATTATCATCTATGACTTAATACTTTTGACTTTTTAAAAGATGATAATCTTGCAACAAAAAATTTAGAAATTTTTTTGTCAGAGCTACATATAATAATATAAGCACATTTAAAAAAAAAAAAAAAAAAAAAAAAAAAAAATCAAGAACAATAAAAGTTCAATATGGAAATCTATTGTAAAAAATAACTACAATTCAACATGGATAACAAGATATGGCTACTTTTTTGTAATATCAAGACTACTCACTATTGTCATAAATTGGAGTATTATAGGCTTAAACCTTTTTTTATTTGTAAATAAGTCAATCTTGTTACTTATTAATTACATCTACTAGAGATTATAAAGACCCATCCCGTATTCTACATATCTCTTTTTGAACCATATAAAATAGTGAATATGTCAAAATAAAACGACAAGTGCTACTTCCTCCTATAGAAATGGATAATAATCAAGAATTTGAGGTAGAAGAAATCTTAGATTCAAGGTGACATCAAAATAGATTAAAATATCTTATTCATTGGCACAAATATGATATTAGTGAATGCACATGGGAATTATCAAAGAATCTTACAAATATAGCAAAGAGAGTTGAGACTTTTCATTGACAACATCAAACAAAATAAAGATAAAAGATAATAAAAGATAATAAAAGATAATAACTACTCTTTGTAGAACTCGTCCCTTGAAGGGAGGGTAATGTCACAAATATACATACTTACTCTAGTATTTATATATATGATTAAGTAGAAGTAAGTAAAAATAAATTTATTTTATAATATTTTATAGATAAGCTTCCTCGAAGCTTTATAGACGCTACTACTTGACTTCACATGTGTTTGTAGTAAATTGATAGGTTAGAAACTTGGTCAACAAATTAACCATGTATTGATAGCTTGCGGAACAAGCTAACTATATAGCACATATATAGAAAACTTCTTTTGCAAGTTAAGATATGTATATTACAAAGTCAATATGTTTTGGAGGTCCTTTAGGACATTGCCATATAACTCCTAATTAAGAGTATATATGGAAGCAAGAGTAAAGCCTTCTTTACTCTTGTCAATGCCTTTATAATCCTTAGTCTTGTTTCAAGACTTTTTAGTCTTCTTGTCTTTGGCAATAGCTATTCTAGTTTAATACTATATTATCTTTGAGTAATTTTTTAGTTTTTTTGAGTGACACTTTTTTTAGATTAAAAGGAATGTTACAACATTTAACACAATACATTGATAACCCGAGCAAGTTTACTATAAGATTTGGCTACAATTAGTTGACTATGGTAGAAACACATGGATTAAAACATAAGCAAATGTGTGATGCAGGCCTTTACAAGCTACAAAACCTATTAAATAGTTATATTAAAAAATGGTGTGAGAACAATATATAGGCAATGTGGCAAAACGATAGACCAAAATGGAAGTTGCAGTACTTAAACAATAGGTTAAGTCTTTGTAATTAGTAGGTCACTTTATCCCTGACGGGACCTGGTTGGGGCTATGTATCTTACCTTACCTGCAATAGAGAAGTAAACTCTATTTGTGTCAAAAGAAAAAGAAACCTAATGTGCCAGGGTCTATGCGTGCACCAGATTACAATTTAAATGCGACGAGCCAAGTAGCACGCTGCCTCGTGATTCTGTGATCTTTTCTTACGAAACAAACGACAGAGAATCCGATTCTCGGAGGGGAAAACATGGGTCGTGACAACAAGCCGAAGAGGTAAGATAGTGAATGGTACCAAACAAATTCGACGAATCCATGCTCAACCAGAAAAAGGAAACAAACAAAGCTCATAAATACCTTCATTGGAATAAACTCCACCGAATTTGTGCTACAACTGACACACCATCCACAACCACCGCAGAGAAAGGCCAGAAAATGGGCAAAAATCATGCCGATGTGGAAATGAAAGCATGGACTAAGGCTCTGGAAACTCCACAGCTCCATCCTCTCTTCCTTATTTCCCGCTCATCACTCACAGCAGCAGACGAACATTAGGCGCATGGAACGAAACTGAAACCACCGAGCTCACCGAAAAGTGCTACACACCAAACCCAAGGTGGCCTTCGAGGCACCGTGGTTATTCCGACGAGGGCGGGCTTTTAAAAAGTTTGACTTCGACGATGAAATTAAAAATAAAAAATAAAAAGGGGTGTAAGTTAAGGTAATAATGTCTGCTTCAGGCGGGGACCGACTCGCAACATTTTACTTTTCCAACTCGTGGGTAATAATAGAAATTTGATTTTTGCGGCTTTTTTGGCGGTTCAGCCGGTTTTGAGTCCCCCCCCCCCCCGGGTCCGTAATTTCATATTTGTTTTGTTTTGCTTTGCGTGTACTTTTGTGAGGAATGGGACATCCTTGTTTTATTTTGTTTAGTTAGTTTTCTTTTTCTCCCATGCTTTTCTTAACATGCATGTAGTTGAAATGGTGTTGAACACGTAAATGAACCGAGAAGCAACTGGGGAAACATCGGAAGTAGCGTGAGGCCCATGGCTGCTGCAGAAGCAGCAGCTTCGGAGGCGGAGAGAGCACAAGGCCACACGGCTGGCCATGGCTGTCCCCCTCTGACACCGCCTTGCGCTCGAATCAACGCGACTCAGTGAGCGTCGGGCCGGGCGCGCTCCGCGGAGGTCGCTCGCTGTGGCGGCTTCGTGCATGGGGCGGCAGGTTCTATGCGGGTGGTTACTTGAAAGCAAGCTCCCTTCCCCTCTTGCCGAATTTCGTTGCAGCACGAGGTCGAGGTGGGGCGAGGATAGAAACTGCCCAACAGCGCTTCTCTCCGACCTCTCTCCTCGGCATTCGCCTGCTCCTTGGTTACGTGGTGGCCGGGATCCTCCATCGCCATTGACGCAAATGACAATGTGAGGAGACGGAATAGAGTTGTTGAGGTTAGGGTTGTTTCTGGTTCGTATTTCGTCGCCAAAGTCGGAAGACCAGTGCACATCTGCGTCGTTTTCCGGCCTTTTCTTTTTCTTTTAATTTTAATTTTATTGTGAGATTAGTTGGCAGTGAAGCGGGAGTGGGTATTAGTGTGAACTTTTTTGAAGGAGGTAACGTGAAGGTTTGTTTTGGACGGTGGAACGTACATGATGAAGCGACCGATGGGGGTCCATGGTGCAAGTAAGGGTAGTGAGTTTCATGATGGGAAGCAGCAGCCTCTTCTGAAGCGGCAGAGGGATCGCAAAGCATTGGCGTCGGATGCGTTGCCGTTGCCCGTGGGATTGACGAACAAGATCTTTACCGTGCTATTTTTTGTGGCCTCGTATTTCCTTATGAGGTCATGGCGGGACAAGATTCGAAACGCGACTCCGTTGCACATGCTGAACCTGGGAGAGATCGCTGCGCTTATCGTCCAGCTTTCTTCATTTATCTACCTGATAGGATTTTTTGGAATAGACTACGTGCAAAACTTCATTAGCAAGAGCTGTGATGGAGCTTGGGATTCGGATGAGGAGAGAGAGTGTATTAGGCCCAACTGTCAGGTTGCGTCTGAGGCGCCTAAAGCTGTAGTTCAACTTATGGGAGTGAGTTTGAGCGAGAATGAGGATGAGGATATTGCTCGCGCTGTTAGCAATGGCGATGTTCCTTCGTACTCGTTGGAGTCGCAGATAGGGGACCCTTTGAGAGCCGCTGCAATTAGACGTAGATCAGTGGAAATGACCACAGGAAGGTCGCTAGAAGGATTGCCTTTGTCAGGACTTGATTACAGCTCCATCCTGGGTCAATGCTGCGAGATGGTTGTGGGTTACGTGCAGGTGCCTGTTGGGGTTGCTGGTCCTCTTCTGATCAATGGTCGCGAGTTTACTGTTCCGATGGCCACAACTGAAGGCTGCCTAGTGGCTAGCACCAATCGTGGTTGCAAGGCTATACATCAGTCGGGCGGTGCTACAAGTATACTGTTGCAGGACGGGATGACGAGAGCACCCGTTGTCCGTTTTCCAAGTGTGAAGAGATGCGCAGAGCTTAAGTTTTTCCTTGAAGATCCCAACAACTTCGATACCATTGCACACATGTTCAACAGGTAGGTCGCTTTACCATCCTAATATCCTTACATATTCTAATTCTTTAATTAAGCCTGTGTCTTTCGGCATTGTACGATTGAATCTTGTCAATTCCTTTTAGCCGCTGGGTTCCTGTTCTAATCTACAGAATTCCTCGATCCATGACAATGGGGCTCTTTGGATTTGGACACTAGGACCAGTCAAGTCGGATTTTCTCAGGATGTCTGGATGGAGGGTGTAGAACTTTCAAGTAGTACTACTCGTAAGGTCGCGTTGACAGTGTAATATGTGGCCGAATGGTCTTCATTGAAGACTGAACTTTACTGAAGAACTTTTTGTTTGTGGTGTCAGAACTAGTCGCTTCGGTAGGCTGAAGCACCTTAAATGTCAGTTGGCTGGGCGAAATGTGTACATTCGATTCTCTGCTTTAACTGGTGACGCAATGGGGATGAACATGATATCCAAAGGCGTACAGAATGTTTTGGATTACCTTCAGGATATAAACCCGGACATGGAGGTCATCAGCGTGTCTGGTTTGCAACATGACCCAGTTGTTGGTCCTTCGTTTCAGTTCATTTTTTCGCTTGTCTAGCGCTTGTTTAGCTGTACAGTATACTCACGTAGTCTGTACATGTGCAGGTAACTTCTGTGCGGACAAGAAACCAACAGCTGTAAACTGGATTGATGGTCGTGGAAAGTCTGTCGTTTGTGAGGCAATTTTGAAAGGGGACGTCGTACGCAAAGTCCTAAAAACCTCTGTGTCTGCCTTGGTGGAACTGAATATGGTGAAGAACTTGGCTGGTTCCGCCTTGGCTGGTGCGGTTGGGGGCTTCAATGCACATGCAGCCAATATCGTCTCTGCTATATACATTGCAACTGGACAAGATCCTGCACAGAACGTCGAGAGCTCACAATGTATAACCATGATGGAGGCTGTCAATGGTGGTCAAGATTTACATGTCTCTGTTACGATGCCTTCAATTGAGGTATGCATTTGATTTTTTTCTGGACGGATGCCTGTTTCACGGAGTAGAACTTGTCCTATCCCCTCTTTAGTCTTTACAACTTTCACCCTCAGACTGACTGTTAAATTTCTTCTGCAGGTGGGAACTATCGGCGGCGGCACACAGTTGGCTTCACAATCAGCGTGCTTGAACCTACTTGGAGTGAAGGGAGCGAATGCAGATTCTCCCGGTGCTAATGCTCAAGGACTTGCAAGAGTAGTAGCTGGAGCTGTGCTGGCTGGAGAAATCTCTCTTATGTCTGCTTTGGCCGCTGGGCAACTTGTGAAGAGTCACATGAAATACAACCGTTCAAATAATAACATGGCTTCTATTGGAAATGCGGCCCTGCCTCCACTACCAACAAAGTCCTCCTAAGCCTGACAAGCTTGCGAAAGAAGATGAGTGTAAGTTGGGTATTTCCTAAAGATATAGCCTCTAACAAGCAAACCTCGACTCATTCGGCTAACACATTCATGCTGTTCTCAATCTGCAAAGATTGCAGAAACAGATCTGAGATCCAAAATTGTGGATATTCATTTTCAGTGTTCCACGAGGCACTTTTTTGAAAGATCCTTCTTGAACTGGCAAGTACGCAGGAATCCTTGGAGTTTGTCACACATAGTGAAGTGCCACTAAGCCAATTAGGGAAATTTATTGTAACGGAATCCAGCTGACTAATCAATGGTGACTATATATCGGAAAGATTCCAAATGTTGATGTCAACTTTTATCTCAGATAGTTGATGAATCCCTTGATCTGGAAAAAAACCAAATGGTTTATTCCCTCTGCAAATGAAGCTGCATAATGGCTTTATTTGACCATATTCTTTTTAGGAGAATACGATTAGGAAAGAACTGGCATGGTGGGCAACGTTTACACGAGTTGCTACAACTCTCTTCACTGAAGGGATCATGTATATACTCCAAGGAAACGGCTTGGAATAACGGAGAATAGTTTTTACTCTACGCTATTTTCATGTCCATTAAAACCCGTGATCTCAGAAAAAGAGGGCTCTTTTCCACCTGTAGGACTAGTAAGCGAAACTTGCAATATCGTATGATTTGACTCCGTCCAATCTTTCCTAGTCAATAACTAAACGTCTATTAACAATCTACTTTCGAAAGACGGGAATCCTTAATTGACAGAGAAGAAATACATCTCTTTTAGTGGAGCGCAGAAAATGTCTGTACGACAATATTCATGCCAGAAAAAGTGAGCCTTAGAATTGACAGAAATCGTTTGACAATTACTAATACAATTTAACTACCAGAATTGCTTTATCTTACCATCAAATACTGGAACAGTGTCTGTTTCGTTATGGTTAATGGCTTTTACATACTGTATTATTTGCCTACATCAGACGGCAAATTGGTGAACATAAACTCAATATCACAATCAGCATTGCACGGACCTTATTCAAGATGACTTGCAACACATAATCTCAACTGGCAGAAGTAAAACATACTCCAGATTATTCCCACTAAGTGTATCATAGCATAGGCTTGTGTATCAATCCATTCGTTAATGTAAAAAATTCAAAGGAGGATGTACACACGTCTAATCGTTTTGATCAATTCTGCTAGCCGTTTTTTACTGACTAAGCCATATCATATTATCGATTCAACAAATGATCCAGGTTTTCGACAAAGGTATGGGCCGGTAACACAACCCTCACATATCTAGCTCCTCAATGCATCTAAACTCCCGCAGTATAATGTATCTTCATAAACAATTATATCACTGCACTAACTGCTCAATGTGAAAGAGCTGGTTCTGTCTCTTGGCTGGCACTTTCCGCAAGTTTGCTTGTGACAGCGGCCCAATCCACCTCTCTCAAAATTTTAATTCGGGCATCTAAAGGCACTAAACCAGCCTTCTCAGTCACTGAACCAGTTGTCTCTCCCTCTCTTACAAGGTCAAGCACAGCCCCAACTTCAGGGCCTTTCATTGACCCAGTGAGTAGCACTCGTACAGGCATGAACAAGCGCTTGCCCTGAAATAAATTTGAACCACCAGTAGGCAATTAGTCCAATGTCACCAAACATCTTTAACGGAGTTTTTTTAAGATCTGTGAAGTAACCGGTAACAGGAAATTACCTTGCGCTTGAAAGCCTTTCCCATTGCTTTGATCCACTTGCTCCAGGTGTCATGCCCTCCTTCAATGGCGGCTTGCAACTCACCATTGTCGTAGGCACTCACAATGGCGTCGGCAACTTCAGATATGTTATCATCAACGACATCCTTCACTTCAGAGCTGCAAGCAAAGAGATTAATTCAGCATCCAGACCTCATCAAAAATTAAGTCATCTTTTTCACTATATCGTATATGTTGCTCAGTGGCAGCAGTGGTAGTATGTCAGAAGTTGCTCTGCAGAGTCAAGTTCAGGTACAGGACCGACATGAACCACTCATGAAAAATTGAGTTGTACCTTGTTAAAGTCTCGTTAAGAGGGTAATGTAAAATGCTGAGCAAGTGGTTTTCAGAATCAGCCACTAGCTCAGTTCCGTTCTTCAGTAGCTCAACCGCTACCTGAAGCATCAGAGGTCAAATATTAGCATGAGCTAAAACATTCTCTGTCTGATATTTTAACAAGATGTCCATTGGGATGCCAAAGACTACTTCTTGTACAGTTCTTTACACAAAAAAACATCTCAATTGCCATAAAACTAACTTCATCTTCAAGAGAGGCAATAATTTGGAAAATGTATTATGTTAGGTTTTAAAACCACATTAAGCTCCGATAATCAAAATGCACATAGGCTAGTGGTATGTTAAAACCAATTCAAAATATTACCAAATTTTGAACTTTGTTAAAAGATGGTTCATCATTGATAAGAGTCGCACTTACATCAATAAACGATCCCGAGACTGACTCGGAGACAATACCCGCCTTTAACCATTGTTCTCTAAACATGGTTGCCACATCCTCAGTTGGCATCAAGCGTAAATGTTGCCCATTCATCCACCTGTATTTGAAAAACATCTCAACATCATGAGAACGCAAACTTGAAAAATCTACAAACTGGATACCAGCGTTCTAAGTAACTGTGTTACAAGAACAAAAGGATAAGGGATCGTCTATTATGGAGCCTGGTGCAAAAGACGAGGCGAGACCAGATAGATGTTCAATAAGACATGCTCGTTCAAAGTACCTAGATTAGAACTTACCCCAACTTTGTTTGATCGAAGATTGCTCCACTCTTGGTTATACGATCAATAGAAAACTTCTCAACTGCCAGTAAAAAATGTATTTCATCAGTAAATTCCGCTAAGGATCTTGATAAGGATCTTGACTTCAGTACGATAAGGATCTTGACTTCTTGAAGATATCAGAACTTGTTACTTGACTTCACGTGTGTTCACGAAAATGACCTATTTTTAATAAGAAGTAACGCTTCACTACGAACGAGAAACAGGTGACACTGGAAGAAACGTACTGATTTGCTCAATTGTGAAAATTTCATCTTCCGATCCATCGTTCCAACCCAAAAGGGCTAGGTAGTTTACCATGGCAGGAGCCAAATAGCCCATCTCCCTGAACTGGACAATCACCCTCATCGTCAGTCAACAAGTACTCTACAGATGAGTCACTCGGTGGAAATGAAGCAATGGGGTTATCTGGAGTAGCTATTGGTCAAATCATAATAAAAAGATTGAAACGAGGAAATACCTGGCCCACAGATGTAGCTCCGTGACGTTTGGACAGTTTGCTGCGATCAGGAGCTAAAATTAAAGATACATGCCCAAATTGAGGCATAGAGAATCCAAGAGCCTGCAAAACAACAACCCCTGTAAGCATTAGAAAGCCTTGAGCGTGTCAAAACCACGCTGTAAAGAACTAAAGACGCGTTCAATCTGTAAGAACAAGACAGAAGTACAGATTCAAGCCAATGTATCCCAGTGCACACACGCAATATACGCAAAACTGCCCAAAGGATTGATTAACGCTCAAGAGTTCAGTCGTCTTTTTACTGGGCACTCTTAGACTTCAGAGAGACTAGAGAAAAACTTACATTGTAAATTAAAGCCTGTCTTAAGGTATTGGGTAGGTGCTCCTCCGCTCTGCACATTCATGCGCGTTTCTAATCAATGTTTTTTAAGAAAATACAGAAAACAAAAAAAATGGCAAAAGCCATCTCCGGACACAGTGATCCAGCATAATTATCGTAGTTACAAATATTGCTATAAAGATTGTAGTCATGGGCCTTCTATAAGTAAGACATAGGTCATAAAATTGAGAACTACTCTCAGATATCTTCTCATTCCTTTAAAAAAACTAGGAAATCTCATTAATTGAAAGTCACGATCCGGAAGTCAACGACTTGGCGACTATGGATAGAAAACAGAAGTCGCTATTAGTACCGTAGTTAGATTTTTTTTTTAAATACCTGATAACATGAGAAATCTTCATGGTTGCATCATCGACAGCCACACAAAAGTTGTATACAGGTTGTCCATTGCTTCGCAGCACCACAAAATCACCTAGAGTGTCCTTTTTCCAAGAGACCTGTTTGGGATGTATTATTCAATATACATTGAGTACGAACAATCTGAAGTGTGACGAAACAAACCTAAATCGTGGACATATGTTTCTTATGTTCAATCAAAACTTGAAGCCTTCGTGTGGTAAATGGTATTCACATAACCGGTATTCTCCCGCCCATATTGGATATCAATAAACTCAGATTTACTTGTCTCAAAGATTAAAAGAAACCAAAGATGAAAAGGTTGTTTCTCAACAAGAAAATTCGGGAGGTAGTCTGCGAACCTCGCCACGGATCAAGTCGTGGATGGTGACAGACCCTTCTTGAGGAACTCGGAAACGGTATGTGAATGGTGTGCCCTTCTCCAGCTCTGCATCAATCTCGGCCTGAGATGCAGAACCCCACTTGCCCATGTATCTAGGTGGCATATTCTTAGATTTCGCTTCCTCTCGCATTGCTTCAAGCTCCTGCCAGAACATACATATGTTGTAAGTAAAGGACAAAAGACTATCCAATAATATTTCATGGAGAAGACAAATCAATTTTCGGGGGGAGGGGAGGGGGGGATTTGGAAAATTGTACCTCGTCAGTGCAAAAACAGCGGTACACGTGACCAGTCTTCAGAAGCTTCTCCACATATGCTTGGTAGATATGAGTCCGTTCTGACTGCCGGTAAGGGCCACACTCTCCTTCTTTATCAGGGCCTACATCATAGAAAAAGAAAAAGAAAAAGAAACATCAAAATCCCGAAGTGAATATGTCGAAGAGACAAAGCACACGTAGAAATCGGAAAAACACAGCCTTTAAAGGTACCAAACGCGCTGGGAAAAGAGTTCCAGTCTCTACAAAGAATCACAGGCAGGCAAAGACTAGTCGATACTAAAAATATTGAACATTAGCAAAACTTATCCAATCGATTAGTGAATTTATGAAAATAAAACAAAATGAAAATTCCTATCTTAATGCTTTACATCAGATATATAATATTTGAAAGAAAAGGAGATTCCATGCACCTTCATCCCACTCAAGACCTAACCATTGCAAATCGCGGATAACGGCTTCCTCTGACTCCTTTGTTGACCGCTCCAGGTCAGTGTCTTCAATACGAAGGATAAACTTTCCACCGAGCGACCTGAGCTCATTGAAACATGATTAACGGTTTAGTAAGTTACACAAAACTTGACCAATTTCAACCGGATTGTGTATATACACACACACACAGGTGCACAAAAGTAATACCAAGTGGTACAAAGGTCTCCTGGGGCCATTCTATCCACAATGTATTCTTTCTATCAGGAAAAAGGTAATTAATCTTCAAGCATTCCCAAAACTGTTCTTATACTCAAAAGAAATAAACGGAGATTTAAAGAACCAAGAGGCGAGGAATTTACAACCATATACACAAAGAAGAGGAGGAAGAAGAAGAAGTAGATGCGAGATGTTAAGAAACGAAAAAATGCAAAGCTATGAAAATTAAATGCAGGTCTAAACATTAGGGCACAGAGCAAGCATGCTAAGCGACTCTATGCGTTTAGTTCAATGATACATCTCGCACGAATGAAAAGACGTAACTCGTACTACTTATCAAATGGAATTTCCCAGCAATTATCTCAATACTATGCATATTTGAAGGAGAGCACTATGAAGGTGAACACTTTGATCTCCACCTTACCAGGGGTTTATGTCCTCGCATTATCTGTGCTTTGTTCAATCAATAGCAGTAACATGTGCAATCCCTACCGCCATAATTCAAAGAGCTTTAAACCCTGAGTTGTGTGTTTTCAAAGCGCCATTGCGACGAAAATCCCTAACAGCAACAGGAGAGCACAAAGCGAACTCACTTAGCATACAGATAGTTGAAAAGCGCAGTCCGAGCTCCGCCCACATGAAGATTTCCCGTAGGAGATGGAGCGAACCGCACCCTGACCTCGGAGCCCTTAAGATTCCCAGTCCCATCTCCTTGAACAGCTCCTTTAGTCGATGCTCTAGCACTCAACAACACTCTCGGAGCCACATTCCCGGAATTCCTCAATGTAGGCAAAGCCAACTTCTCCAGGGGGTTCAAAAAACTCCCAACCCATCTCACAGAGGAGACACGCTCCGGAGCTCCGCACGAGTAGAGCATCACCATCTGATTATTCGCTACACACCTCGTCGGACCACAATTCGCAGCGTGGGAAACCTTCAATGAAGGCGCAATGTACTGCGCCGCGGCCGCGGGCGCCAGCGCATGGCCGTGACGCGCCAGCCATGGCGTCCTCATTGCCATATTTCCCACAAATTCTCAACGATTCAGATTACTCTCTCTCTCTCTCTCGCTCTCTCTCGCAATCTAAACCGATAGCTTGGCGAGTCACTTCACGACAATGCGGCAACAAACACTGGACGTAGCGAGCTGGACCCAGTGACCCAGCTGCTAATACGAGGAGGGGAGGAAACTGGGATTTGAGCGAGAGAGACAAGTGTAAACTGGTATTGGAATTGTGTGCGAGGTGGGGATTTCCTTGGTTGGCAATAAGCCTCTGGCGAAGACCCTCATCCCCAAGTACCCCTCCCCCCCGCTCCTGCTCCGGCTTGAGCCAACACTGCATACAACGTGGGAGCTCGCAGTTCAGAGCGGTAACCAGCGTCAACGCGCGGCAGCCAAGTGACTGTTCTACGTTTCGCATATAATAATCCAACATTTGGGTCATCCCCTTTAACAATTGTGGGTTATGAAAAGGCTCCTTTACCTCCCCTCTTTGACGCTGTGAGTCACTTGAGGGATGCATCAGTGTGTAGTAAGGCTGCCAGAAATGCAGGATATCGGGGATAATAGTATCTGAGCCGGAGGATGAACTCCATTGAAATTGATCTTCGAGCTGGATCGTTTCCTGGGTCGGTCTTGAAAATGCTGGGTTCTGGCAAGTCGATTGCACCGCTTGATATCATAACTCGACAGTAAAAGCACAAAGACAAGCTTGAAGAAAATACATATTTTTTTATTTTCAGCAGGAATTGAACAAGATCCGCCAGAGCTCATGCCGGAGTGGTTATCGGGCACGACTAGAAATCATGTGAGCTCTGCCCGCGCAGGTCCGAATCATATTGAGCACAATCTCTGATAGTTGTGTGTTTTTCCTTTTTTGAAATTCTCATAGAAAGCAAAAAATAGTGCACAAATGAGCAATAGGTGAGAGTTTTTCCAGTTTCCACGAAGTGGTTTCTTGGACCTGCGTGTTGGTTCTGAGAAGCTTCTCTTGTGGATAGTGCCCCCTTCTCAGCTCCGAAGTTGGTTGGTTTTGGACCCTGGCCTCTGGATAGATGAGTCGTGCCCTCACAGCACACTCGCCCCCCCCCCTCAACACACCGATGGTTATTGTTTAGGAAGGGGTTCTATGTCCCTGCAAGCAAAGTGATTTTAGTTGCTAAGTAGGGATGTAGAAGTAGAGTATTACACATAATGGGTTTAGTTGTAGACGATGGCAAATCAGCATGGTCAAGTGGTTTAAGGCGCCATATTGGCTTGAAATGGATGTGGTTTTGTGAAATTTGGAACGAAATTGTTGAGGCACTTAGATCCAAATTTCTAAAAATATCTCTAAGTGAATTTGTAGTAGTAGCATTGAGTTGCATTTTCTAGTAAAGCAATTATCATTTCTTCGAATATAGGATTGCACCAATTTTTCAAACATTTGGAGCAAAATGGAACAAGATATGCAAGTTAATTAAGTCAAAGCTTGGGATTGTAGAAGTAAGGTCAGTATCTCTATACTAGTAGTAGGACCAAAGGATGTTCTCAAGGTAAAGGACATAGAAGAACTGAGAGCATCCTTACACAAATATTACACAAGATGAAGAAACAAGCCAACATTTGGGCTCGTAGAAGCTCAATTACAACAATTGGCAACAAAAGGTAAAGAGACAATACAAGTCATGTTACACAGAAAGATCCTATAAGCAACAACACCAATACAATAGCAAGAAGATTTGTTAGGAATCTCCATAACAACTCCAATATATGAAATATCATTTTTTTCTAACAACTTTGTAGGTATAAAAGGGAAATAGTTGGAGGTTTTAAGTAAGGAGATTATTACTCCTTTACTACAACAACAGAAAATATCAATACAAGAAGGTACATCATAATATGAAGGAATGATTGAGATATGTGAAGATACATATAATAGATGAGGTGACTCAGATGAAGCCATATATATCTTCTTGAAGAAGCAGATTAAAAATAGATGCTCACAAGGCAAACAAGTAATTAATTAGCATGGTCACTTCAACCTCTCTTGCACACATTTGGAGTATAAAGAACTTAGAAAGTTAATAGAACAAGTTTTGCCATATCTTTCAAGATTTTTTAGGAATGACTATGAGAAAGCAAGGAAACTCAAGGTAATTTTAGAATCACCATACATAAGGGCATCACAACCAAATATGTAACTGCCTTCTATTATAGACATATTACTTACAAAAATTAAAAAATAGCAACAAATGAAAGGAAATGATTTCCAAAAAGTATCTAAATCAATTCAAGAA
The DNA here is from genome assembly GCF_059467195.1 of Physcomitrium patens. Classification (NCBI taxonomy): domain Eukaryota; kingdom Viridiplantae; phylum Streptophyta; class Bryopsida; order Funariales; family Funariaceae; genus Physcomitrium; species Physcomitrium patens. The sequence goes on from NC_143410.1 coordinate 7,352,718, forward strand.
ATCCAAATAGATATATGAATAAGAGGAGATGACACATTTGATGAACCTTGGATAATTATAGTACATGAAACAACCATTAACTACCTTAAAAAAATACTAAAAAAAAATAGAAGAGTACTAGGAAGCAACCTTAAGTTTTTGAAGTTTATTATTTGGATGAGACAAAAATTACATCACTCATTTAAACAATTATTCTTTTAAACAAATAACTACTTCAAAGTTAAATTTTTTTAAATAGAAGATAGACAACAAACCTTAGTAAATTACAATTTCTTTCTATAAGATCAAAAGATAATATTTACAACCTAGATATAATATATCAATAAGAATAATATAAAAAAGAAGAAAAAACAACAATATGGATGCAAATAATTAGACTATTGTACAAAGTTAGAAATTACAAATATCTAATGAAGGTGGCTTCATTGTTTTGTAAAGTGATAATAGTAAATGACACAAAAACATACCAATTTAAGTTCTTAGGACCACATGCAAAGATATTGATTATTCAATCAACTATCCTATTGAAATAAATCATTCTCAATAGATTTGATGGTAGAAGGGAGATAATATATAATATGGAATATATTAGTTACTTCCTTCAATGCATCGAGTGTCACTTCATAGATTATTCAACCCACCAATGTTTATTCACCAAAAGATCCATACAAAGTAGATTAGTAGATAGACGAAAGAAGTTATATGGAGCCTTCATCTAAATGGAAAAATGGCAAATAAATATTACACATTAAATAAGCTTCTACCACCACAAAGGGTCTCAAATCTCTTGTATCAAAGAACTAAATAAGAAAACCTCATTTATATTCATATGAAAATCAATAGTGAAAAAAGACAATAAGAAGAAACTAATAATCAAAGGCAAAGTAGGATACCAAACCAATAGGATAAGAAACACATTTTGAGAAGCACTAATATTGACAAAAAAACCAATAAGTCAATTTTGCATTGTCGTGATTACACCAATACTATATAATAAATCCAACATAAGTTAAGAAACATTTATGGATCACACAAGAGAGATAATTTAGCCCTTAGGTTGATATTTTAGGTATTATTTTAGATGAATGTATACTAAAGAAGAATCCTTCAATTTGATTTTGATAGATGTTATTAATAAAAAGTATCGATCTTCTTTACTAAATTTACAAGTTTCTTTATTGGCTTCTATGTGAATTCACTAATTTTATATTTGCACTAATGAATAAGACATTCCAACCAATTTTGGCACTACCTTAAGTCTAAGATTTCTTTGATTTTATATTCTTCGTTATTATCCACTTCTTTTAAAGGAGGTGGCATTTATTGTCTTACTAATATATCTATTAACTTCTATGACTTAAGAAGAAACACATGAAATATAGAATAGATTTTTATAGACTCCAATAGATATAATCAATAAGCAGTTGAATTAATTTATTCACAAATAAGAAATAGTCTAATTCTATAGTAATCTAACTTATCATAAGAGCAAATAGTCTTGATATTGTAACAAAGTAACCATACCTTGTTGCCAATATGGAATTGAGATTGTTCTCTAAAATCTTAATATAAATTGTATCTCCCTATTTGATATAATATCCTTTGGTACTCCATAATAGCAATAGTTATTTTTTAAGAAAAGCTTAGCTGTTTCTTTACCTATAATAGATTTTATATATAGTACAAAATATGTCGTCTTGATGAATTGATCTACTATTACAAATATAAAATTAAAAGAATCTAAAATTAAAAGATCTATGATAAAGTCCATAGAAACAAAAGACCATAGTTATTTTAAAATAAATAGTGGTTGAAGAAGTCCATAAGTTTGATGACAAGGACTTTTTAATCTTGAACAAATGTCACATGATTGTACAAAATCTTTAATTATTTTTTAAATTTGAAGCCACTAAAAATATCTAAATTTATCTCTAAATTTTTTTATATTCAAAATGTTTGATTATTGAAAAGTTATGACAAGCTTGAAGAATGTATAATTGTACTTCATATTTTAGAATATATAATTATTATTTAAAATAAAATAGATTATTTTAAAATTCAAACTTAGAAGCATCTTGAGACTTAGAAGAATTATTCTCAATATCATAAAGAAGAAGATCAAAAGACATACTCAATTAAACCTACTTGAAAAAGGTTGAATCAACAATAAATTTTGAATTTATTGTTCAAACATGAAAATGCTCTGGCTTAAAAAATATTATTCTTTGTTGATCAAAAGATGCATCCCTTTTTTTTGATGTAAGATAAGAATGTCTAAAAAAGATATTTGACAAACCATATTATTTTTTAAATTAATAAGTGATCTTAAAATTAAATTTTAATAAAGACATGATCGAATAAGCTTAACGATAATTCAAAACATGTATTGATATAAAGTACTTGAGATACTTCTAATTTGTATATATGATAATTGGACTTGCAATGGCTTATAGATAATGACACCATTTTTGAAATAAATCCACAATTAGAAGAAGCTCTTTGTTGTAGATCTTGTACTTAATCTTGTTTACTGAAAAACTTCTAGAATGAAATGCTATCAAATAGAGCTTAATATCTGCTCCCATTTGTGACAGCATTGCATCTATAGCAAAGTCTAATGCATTTTTTTTCATAAAACATGCCTTGAAAAAATAAACGCAATATAAGATTGATACAAAAATAAATGTTATCTTCAAGATTTCAAAAGATACTTTAATTTTTTTGCTCCATTAATGTTTGTCCTTATATGTCAAATATGTAAGAAGAGCTACAATTTGAAAAAAGTTCTTGATGAAGATTCAACAATAATTGAGAAATTTCAAAAAAATTATACATCTTTGATTGTTCTTCAAGTCTTTTATTCTATGATAATTAAGACTTTCTTAGGATCTATCATAAGACCATTATTTGAAATGATATATCTTAATAAATCAATTTAAATAGTGTAAAATATTTACTTTTCTATCTTATCATATAATTTTGCATCTTTTAATTTTTGTAAGACACAAAAAATATAAAATTTGTATTTTTCTGTATTTTTAGAATAGATTAAGATGTCACCTAAGTAAGAAACTTAAGTCATCAAGAAACTCACAAAAGACATCATTTATTAGATGATAAAAAAAATAGCTAATGTATTTGTGAGTCCAAAAGGCATGACAATATATTCAAAATACATGTATTTAGTTTGAAATGTAATTTTTCATTCATTTCTTTCTTTAATAAGTACCAAGTTGTATGCTTCTTATAGATCCATTTTATATAGATCTTTTCTTAATTGAATTGATTAAGAAGTTTTAAAATCAAAGTTAGAAGATATATATTCTTAATGGTGATCTTCTTTAGTCTTTGATAGTCTATATACATCCATAGAGATTCTCTTTTTTTCATCATAAATAAGATAAGAGTCCTTGTCAGAGATTTAAAATAGTATATAGAGTTCTTAACCAAGTTCTTATCAATATATTCCTTGAGTGTAGCTAACTTTTTTTGTGATAGGCTATAGATTATTTTGAATGGTAGTTGAGCTCTTTTTTGAAGATTAATAGAATAATCATAGAAACGATGTTTTAGAAAAATATCTCTATTCTTCTTTTCAAAAATTTCTTGATAATCTTGATATCAGAATGGAACACCACTTGAAATCTTTTTTTTTTTAATCAAAAATAGATGTGGCATATATAACAAAAATTGATCTTTATTTTGCAGCATGCATGAAAGCTCTTTCATCTACAAATAAGTGTTTGGACATGTTAGACATGTAAGTTTCTATTTTACTAGCAAAATCTTAAGTTAAACTACAAAAAAATTAAGACTACAAGAAATTTAGTCTATTTTAAGATTATACTTTTTTAGCCATAATAATCCTAAAATAATTATTTTAGAAGGAAATTTAATTATATTAAATATTATTAAGCTATTATGATCACTAAGTGCTATATTTAAAGAAATAGTTTTATAGATCACATCTCTAAAAGACAACAAATGACCATCTATTACTTCTATGTCCATAGGTTTGGTTTTTTAACTAAGAATATTTTTTGTTTTTTGATAAAGTCTTTGTCTATAAAAATAAGATAAAGCTCTTGAATCTAATAAGACTAAGACTTTGTGATTTTTTGGTCCTAAAAGAATTTCTACTATTAAACAAGATGAAGGATTTGAGGAGAAGGTAAAACCTTTATTAGGTGTTGCATAAGATTTCACTCACTTGGTCCTTATTGTAGCTAGAAAAATTAGTTTTTTGACATATTGTTTTCTTTGATAAGCATATTTTTTATTTTTTGGTTGTATTATTTCTTTAGATAATGTTGAGAAATGAGCTTAAATTTTTTTTAATATAGATACAATACTTCTTGATGTTATTGAGTCTTTTCTTGCTTACTAAGAATTTAAAATATACCATGTTAATTTACATAGGTTTTAGTCTTTATGAATTGTCACAGATATACATATATATATATATATATATATATATATATATATTTATTTATTTCAATAGTTATTTATATGATTAGGTAGAAGTAGTAAATATAGCTTAATTTTATAAAGTCTTCTAGAAAAGCTTCTTAAAAGCTTCATAGATGTGGTTTTGACTTTAGATGTGTTTGTAGGTTAGAAACTTAGTCAATAAGTTAACCACGTGTTAGTAGCTTGTGGAACAAGCTAACTATGTTGCACATACATAGATAATTTGTCTTGCAAGTTAAGACATGTGGCTAGCAAAGTCAACACATGTTGGAGGTCCTATAGAATATCACCACATAATTCTTAATTAGAGAGTATATATAGAGGCAAGAGTGAAGCCTTTTTCACTCTTGTTAATGCCTTTTCAATATTTAGTCTTATTCCAAGACTTTCTAGTCTTCTTGTTTTTGGCAATAGCCATTCTAGTTCAATATTATATCATCTTTGAGTGACTTTTAAATTCTTTTTAGTGATATAAGAGTGTATTAAGGATTTCTTTCTTCAAGATTTATATCCTTGACAGTTTAATAAGAGTGCTAACATATTTTTTTTGTCTTGTTTTAGAAATCAGTGAATTACTCCACTTCTATTGTTGTATTTTGAAGGTTGTAGACTACTGATCTTTAAACAAATAATCTTATTTTTTAATATTGATCTTTTCCTTAAAGATAGTGGATTATCCCTTTTTGTAAAAAATTTTATTAGAGGTTGTAGATTACTCTCTTCTAATTTATTTTTTTTGGATTTGTTTGAGTTGCCTACAAGAAAAAAGATTATGGATGCTACTCCTAGTAGAAGTGAGAATAGATTTATAACTATTGCAGATTGTTATGAGCTTATCAACACTCTTAGGGTGGAAAATTCATGCATCACCAATATTAATCATAGAAGCACTACTTCTATACCTATGGAAGAATTCTAGAATCTAAGTCAAGAAGTTGTGCGGTTGAAGGATTCAAGTTAGTCAACCTTACAACCAAATTTAGGGGGTCTTGCTTCTAGAAGCTCAAGAAAGGTAAGAATTTGTATGCCCAAGAAGTTTGATGGAATAAGATCAAAATTTTGAGGGTTTTTATAATAAGTTAAGTTCTACTTAAGATTACATCCTTTCCAATATGTGAATGGATTTACTTAAGTTGGCTTCATAGGTACACTTCTATCTCGAAGTATTCTTTCTTGATTTACATCTTTTGTAGAAAAGGATTCTCCACTTCTTTATAATTTAATTCATTCTTAGAAGTGTTTATGACCACATTTGGAGAAAGTGATTGAAAACAAGTAGTAGAGACTAAACTCTTATCTTTACAACAAAGATTTCAATCAGCCACCACATATACTGTTGAATTCCAAAACTATGCTTACAACATGTGCTGGAATGACAAAGCACTTATCAATCAATTTCAATATGGATTAAAGGATAGCATCAAAGATTTTTTTATTAATAATGCCAAAAGCAAAATCTTTAAAAAAAATTATTGCTTAAGCCATTGCATGAAACAATCAATTATTTGAAAGATGTCAAGAATAAAGACTTGGCCGAAGAAGAAAAAGTCAAGTAATGGTGGTAGCTTCTGAGCTTTTTGAAACATATTTATCAATACTGGAACCAATGTAAATTGATACGATATATTTTAAATCTTTCATGGATCATGAAAAGATTTAACATTGCCAATAGAGTTTCTATTTATATTATGGAGAAACTAAGCATACTACTCAATATTATCTAAAAAAGCAACGCAATTACAAAATGAAGAGCATAATTACTAAAGAAGATAATGTATCAGAAAACAAGTTTTTTCTAGTTATAATAAGGACCGTGCGGCTAGAGTCATGTGCAATACCTAATAAAGGTCTTATTCTTTCTTCCAATTCTTCACCTTGTTTTACAATAGATATGTGTTTACAACCTAAAAATCACAAAGTCTTTACCTTGTTAGATTCAGGAGCCTTAGCCTATTTTATAGATGAAGATTTTGTCAAAAATCAAAAAATACCTTTAGTCAAGAAAACTAAACCCGTACATATAGAAGTCATAGATGGTTGTTTGTTGTCTTTTGGAAATGTTATCCATAAAACTGTTCCTTTAGATGTCTCAATTAAAGATCATAACAATGTAGTAGTATTTAATGTAATAAGTTTTTCTTCCAATCTAGTTATTTTAGGATTATCATGGCTAAAAAAATACAACCCTCAAATAGATTGGATTTCTTATAATCTTAACTTTTTTGATAATATAATCCAAGATCAAATTAGTGAAATAGAAATATATAAGTCTGTTACATCCAAACCTTTACTAGTAGGTGTGAGAGCTTTTATGTATGTTACAAAAAAAAGCATCACCTTTTGCTATATATGCTACTTCTATTTCTAATGGTAAAAAAATACCAAGTGGTATTCCTAGCCAATATCAAGAATTCTAAGATGTCTTTGAAAAGTAGAATGTAAATATTCTTCCAGAGCATTAATCTTATGATTGTTCAATTGATCTGCAAGAAAGAGCTCAACCACCATTTGGACCAATCTATAGCTTATTGTAAAATGAATTGGCTAAATTAAAGGAGTACATTGATGAGAACTTAGAAAAGAATTTCATATGCCATTCTAAATCTCTAGTTGGGGCTTCTATCTCATTAATGAAGAAGAAAGATGGATCTCTGTGGATGTGTGTAGATTATCGAGGACTCAATAAGATCACCATCAAAAATAGGTATCCTTTGCCTTTGATTTCAAGACTTTTTAACCAACTCAATCAAGCAAAGATCTATACGAAAATAGATCTGTAAAGAGCTCATAACCTAGTTTGAATCAAAGAAAGAAATAAATGGAAGACTTCTTTTTGAACTAAGTATGGATATTTTGAATATAATATCATGCTTATCAAACTCATAAATGTACTAGTCGCTTTTCAACATCTTATGAATCATGGTTTTTGTGAGTTTTTGGATGATTTTATCATTTGCTATTTATACGACATTCTAATCTACTCTAAGAATACAAAAGAACATGAACTTCATATTTGACATGTATTATAGAAACTTAGAGATGGAAGATTATATATTAAGTTGAAAAAGTGTGTATTCTATACTACTCAAGTTGAGTTTTTTGGTTACTTCATTTCCAACAAAGTCCTTAGATGGATCTTAAGAAGGTCCAAACTATCATAGATTGAAAGATTCTAAAAAGAATATGAGATATGCAATGCTTTTTGAGCTTTATTAATTACTACCAAATCTTCATGAAGAAATTTTTTCAAGTTGCAACTCTAGTTATATGTTTGATTTGTAAAGACAAACTTGAGTGGAATAAAGAAGCAAAAGCATTATTTGATGCTTTAAAGAAGGAGTTTATTTTTGCACCAATCTTATATTGTATCGACTTTTCTAAAGCATTTTTTATAGAAACAAACATGTCAAACTTTACTAAAGATGCCATTGTCAGGATAGAGAGAGTTTACCTCAAGAAAGCACTAGACTCCTATCCTCTTTATGAACATGTTGTCTTTCTTCTCTAAATTGAAAAAATGTCTTGAATAAATCATGGGTATCAATTCTTCCTGATAATTCAAATCTTAGATTTTGATCTTCCATCTCAACTTGTTGAAAAATTAGTACCTTAAGGCTCTCTCAATGGAAGTACCAATATGTTGGAATAGAGAGAGTTTGCTTCAAGAAAGCACTAGGCTCTTGGCTGCCACTAATTGTTCAATCAAGTCTTGAAATAAAAAAGACTAAATTTATATATATATAATATTTTTAGGTACTATTACACCAAATATATAAATCTTAAATTTCCAAAAACACCTAAAGTATGATAAAACCTCCAAATCCTTAAATATCCTTCTGGAATATTATTTCCAAACTTCAAAAACTCATATCTTCCAATTGAACCATCCAAACATACTAAAATTTTATATAGAGTATTGATATACTTCTAAAAACTACAACAACAAATTTTAATTGTAAATTCATCACAAATCTTAAGATATCTCTAATATCCTAATAGAAGCTTTAAATCTTAGTTTTTATACACCCATGTATAAATTTCTTAATATCTCACAAATTAAGGACTTAAATGCCACAATATATATATATATATATATATATATATATATATATATATATAGCTTTTTAACATAATAATCTATCTTTTTTAAAAGATTTGAGCCAAAAATTCATTCAAAAACTCAAGATATGGCTCCAACCATTACTATGAATAAAATCACTCACTGCCTTTGATTTGGATGCAATGACTTCAACCCTCTATAACATCTTCATATAAACTCCAAATTTATTAAAGAGTATATTAAAAGTGTAGTAAAAAAATGCTCTCTTTAATCCTAGTTGCCGATCATTTGTTTCTCTTTATAAACGTATGTTATGCCCCAAAGAGTGACAATAGGTATGAAATTAACACCTTAACTTTGAGCAACAATAACTTCTTCATAAAAACTCCAAATCCCACAAAATTTACATCCAATCCATATCTAAAAATCTAAACTTGATGATCTTAGCCTCCAAAGCTTGAATGACTACAAATAAGAAACTATAATTCCTAATAAGGCCTCAAGCAACCTCTTCAAAGTCCATTGGACATGGCCTTCTACCAATAGTAATGAAGATCCCTATTCTTTGCCTGCATACAACCATGCCTTACTTTCATCCTTTCTAATAAGCCTCCTACTAGTTAAAATTTTCTTCTTTAGGCTCTAATCTCCTCTTAAGGCTTCATCTTAAATATTTAGATCCTATAATTATTTTGAAATGTTATAATCAAAAAAGATAAAATTCAAAATAAAGTTTCTTAAATCCATTCTCTTTAAATTAATCTATTAACCATTCTAACATACATCTAGATTTATTAATATGTAATATATTTTAATTAATTTTTATATATTATAAGCTTTTACAGTACGACACTATATTGTCGCAAATGGGAACAGATGACAAACTCCATCCGGTAGCTTTTCTTTCCAAGAAATTTTCAGCAACCAAGATTAATAATAATTATGGATTCATTTCAAGAATGGCATCATATTCTAGAAAGCACTTCAAGTCTAGTTACTATATATACGGATCATAAGAACCTTGAGTACTTCATATCAGCAAGTGTTTTGAATCATTGTCAAGCCCGTTGGAGCATGTCATTATCCAAATTCAATTTCAAGATCATTTATCAACCCAAAAAATAATAAGGTCAATCAAATGTCCTTTCTAGACGTTATTATCTTGTACCAAAAAAAGAAGATGTATCTTTTTATCAATAAAGAATGATTCTCTTGAAGCCCGAGCATTTTCATCTTCAAGCAATAAAATCAATATTGATTGTTCATTCAACCTTTATCAAGAAAATTCAATCAAGTATGTCCTGTAATCTTCTTATTCATGATGCAAAGAATACTTCTTCTAAGCCTTATAATACTTCAAAATTTGAATTCAAAAAAAACCTATTATATTTCAAAGATCTCCTATATATTCTAGAACACGAGGCATGATTACTTGTCCTTCAAGCTCGTCATGATTTTTCAACAACTAGACATTTTGGATACAACAAGATTTTGGAACTAATATCAAGAGATTTTTTGTAGCCTCAAATGTAGAAGGCAATCAAAGACTTTATACAATCATGCGATATTTGTTCAAGATCCAAAACTCCTCTCCATTGACCTTATGGACTTCTTCAACCATTACCAATTTTAAAACAACCATAGTCTTCTATTTCTATAAATTTTATCACACGTCTTTTAGTTTTAGGTTCATATGACTCTATATTCATAATCGTAGATTGATTCACCAAAATGACTTATTTTTTATCATATATAAAATCTATAAAAGGTAAAGAAATATCTAAGCTTTTCATTGACAATATCTATTGCTATCATGGATTACAAAAGGATATTATTTCAGAAAAAAAAAAAAAAAAAAAAAAAAAAAAAAAAAAAAAACTCAATTTATATCAAGATTTTAAAGAATCCTATTCAAGATTCTAAAGGTGGTTATAAAGCTTTCTTTGGCTTTTTATCCTCAAATTAATGGGCAAATGGAATGGGTGAATCAAGTTTTGGAGCAATATTTGAGGTGTACCATCAATTATCATTAAGATGATTGGATAATTCTTTAGCCATTGGCAAAGTTTATATACAATAATTTGATACATTCTTTTACTAAACAAATACCTTTCTTTGTTAATTATGGTTATCATCGATGACTTAATACTTTAGACTTTTTAAAAGTTGATAATCCTACAGCGAAAGATTTATATCCACCTTTAAAATCTTGAAGATTCCTATCGCAAGAAGTAACTACTATTCAACATTGGTGAGAAGATATGGTTACTTTGTCACAATATCAAGACTACTCATCATTGTGATAAGTTGCACTATTGTAGGCCTTGACCTTTTCCTATTTGTAAACAAATCAATCATGTTTCTTATTGATTATATATATTAGAATCTATGAAGATCCATCTTATATTTCACATGTCTCTTCTTGATCTTGAGCCATAAAAGGTAGTGAATATCTCAAGAAGAAGACAAATGCCACCTCCTATTATAGAAGTGGATAATAATCACGAGTTCAAGGTAGAAGAAGTCTTAGATTTAAGGTGGCACCAAAATAGGTTATAATATCTTATTCATTGGTATAGATATGATATTAGCAAATGCATATCGTAGCTAGCAAAGAATCTTAAAAATGCAACAAAGAAGGTTGAAGCCTTTCATTGAAGATATCCAACAAAACTAAAATGAAGAATTGTAAAGATCCATGAAAGATGATGACCGCTCCTTATGGAACTCATCCCTAAAAGGGAAGATAATATCATGGACATATATATTTACTCCAATAGTTACTTATATGATTAGGTAGAAATAAATAAATATAGATTAATTTTATAAAATATTCAAGAAAAGCTTCTTAGAAGCTTCATAGATACAATTTTGACTTTAGATGTATTTGTAGATTAGAAACTTGGCCAACAAGTCAACTACGTGTTGGTAGCTTGTGAAACAAGTTAATTTCGTATAGTAGCTTGTGGAAAAAGTAAACTTTGTATAGTAGCTTCTGGAACAAGCTAATTACATGGCACATAGATAAATAATTTGTCTTACAAGTTAAGACATGTGGCTAGCAAAGTCAACACATGTTGGAGATCCTATAGAATATTGCCACGTAGTTCTTAGTTAGAGAGTATATATGGAGGCAAGAATGAAGGCTTCACTCTTACAAAATCATTGCAAGCAAGATTTTAGAATTGAGTAGTATATATGATAGCTCAACATGATCTTTATCATAAAGATACAAGTTTGATGTTTGCTATTATTTTTCAATGACTTTCTCAAAATATGGCCATGAAGACTTTCAAGAATGAATTTAAATCATAGAGTAGTCATGAATTCTTTTCCATCAAAGATGCAAACTAAAAAATATCATTCTTAAAATAAATAAAAAATCTATAAATCCATCTTGAATAAATCTAATAAAATATTGAGAAGGATGTAATCTTAGAAAGAGCTTCATTTATTGTAAAAATCTTACAAACTTCAATCTTATTTCATTAAACTTCTTTGGCATACTTATCCTTGTCTTCTTTATAATTATAATAGTAAGACTTTTTGAATTTAGTTTGAGAACTTGATTTACTTGCTTCTCTTAATTGCATAATTTCTTGATATATACGTTAAACTTTATTGTTGATATCTTCTATAGATATTGGAATACTACCTCCATGGTTGATGTTATAGATACGTGAGATTTCTATCCTAAGTGTATTAATAAGCTTATAAAGATCTATAATGGTTGCAAATTTATCATCACTTTTGCCAAGAGTAGCATCTATAATTTTTCCTTCCTTAAACAACTCAAACAAATCTATAAGTCAAATTAAAAGAGAGTAATATACAATCTCTAATATCAAATGATAAATTTTCACAAAGAATGATAGTCTATTCTTTTTAAGAAAAAAATCACTATTAAAGAAGTAAAATGTTAGATTGAAGGTAGATAATTTATAACCTTTAAAATACAATAATAGAAGTAAGATAATTCACTTACTTCTTAAATTAAGATAAAAATAATAAATTATTACTTTTATAAAACTGTCAAAGATATGAACCTCAAAAAACCAAAAACTTAATATACTCTTGTGTAATTAAAAAAAAAATAGATATTCATTCAAAATTAATATAGTATTAAAACTGAAATAACTATTGCCAAAGATAAGAAGACTAAAAAGTCTTGAAAGAAGACTAAGGACTAAAAAGACATTGATAAGAGTAAAGGCTTCATTCTTGCCTCTATATATACTATCTAAGAATTGCATAGCAATGTTTTATAGGACCTTTGACACGTGTTTAATTTTTAAAACACATGTCTTAACTTGTAAGGCAAGTTTTCTTTATGTGCATCACATTATTAACTTCTATCGCAAGCTATCAACATATGTGACATATGGCTAACTTTTTGGCTAAGTGTTTAATCTATCAATTACTTATAAACATGTAAAAAGAAGAAATTGTATCTATGGAGCTTTTAGAAAAAAATTCTATAAGATATTATAAAATTAACCTACTTTTATCTATTCATAATATCTAAGTAACTATTCAATTAAATATGTATGTCCGTAACAATTGCAAGAAAATTAGTTCAACTAAGATGCAAAATTAGGTACAATTAAGGCCAACTTTTTTGGGTACAATTAAGGATTTAGGATTTAGGAACTATTTATTAATAGTTCTTAAAATATATATATAATAATAATAATAATAATAGGAAAAAAATACATAAATTTGAAGGAAATCAAAGAATACAAAAAATATATATAATAGAAGAAAAGGAAATCAAAAAGAAGGAGAAGAAAAAGGAGATGAGAAGGAAAAAGAGAAGAAAATAAAAATAAAAATAAAATAGAAAGAGAATATGATTACAAGGGGGAGAGGCTGCCCGGATCTGCTACTGCCTCTTTGCTGATAGGGGTCTGGGCCGCTCCAGATCTTGCCTAGATTAGTTAGTTGCGGAGTTACCAGTGTGCAAGGCAGCGGTAGTTCTTAGAGCTTGGTGATTCTCAAGGTGTCTAGTTGGACTGGTTAGCAGCAGCGTCTTGCAAACCCTTGGTTGTTTATTTAACCGCTATTGGAAGGACTTAGATTTGCGGCAACTCTTGCAGCTACATTTTTCAAGCAACTAGTACTTGAGGAGGTCACAAAAGACACCTCCCGATTACATCCAAGAGTCAAGGCACTCGTGAAACTGTCGTGAAGTTACAGTATCGCAGATTGGATTGTAATAAAAAGATTAGTGTATACAGCTCAATTTTTGACTCATTATTAGCTTGGTGGGAAATTTTACAAAACAATTAGCACTGGAGGCTCAAGTGGCCCTTGTGATACACTAGTTTTGATATTAACATTGTGATACCAACAACATCCGCTGGTGTCTGCTCCATTTCCAAATTTCCATTTTCAAAGGGTGCAGCTGGTTTGCTGTGTGTTGGGCCAACTCTCCCTGGAGTGATGCTGTCGGGTTGCGAAGCATAGGGGCACTCTGACCCTGGCCGAGACTTCGTGTACATGGTTCCAGAGAAGGAACTGTCGATCCGCGTAGGGAGTTTGGTGGTGCTGGAGTAGGTCGCAGAAGACAGTGACTACGAGTTGACTCCATCAAGCCTCGCTCCGTGAGACTTCCGAGGTGGGTGACTTGGTTGAATGGGACATTAAGTTAGGATAAGCTAGGTTGAATTGGGCGAATTAGGTTAGAGTGGAATTAGGTCTAAATGGATGTCTTTTGTATTTGATCAAAACTAATAAATGGGATGAACATTTAAATCAAGGATGAATTTTAAGTTTAGATGATAATTTATTTATGGATGAGAATTTATTTGCAGATGATAACTTGTACTTGGATGAATTTTTAATGGATGAATCTCAATTAAATTAAATTAAAGAAAAAATTAAATTAAATTAAGAGAAGGAATTTTTAGGCATGCATTTTGTGAAAGAATTACTATTATAAGTATGAGTTAATAGTAGAAGTTGAGCTTGATTACTTTGATGTTTAATAAGATTAAAGAGTGATCTAATTAGGATTTAAATAAGAATTACAACTTATTAACTTACATAATAAATTCACTAGTAGTGAAGTAAGATAATTGTCCAAGTAGTAGAGGTTTATTTATCTCACATTTAGGTGATTTAAGGGATTAAAAGTGAAGTGACCAAGTTTTAGGATTTAGGGTACAAATAATTAGATACAATTAAGGCCAACTTTTTTGGCTATACAACCAAGCACAAATACAAAATTAGGCTCTTAGAGCAACACAATACAATACTTAGAATAGCACAACTTCAATTGCGAGGATATAATAACCAATAGATTAAGCAATTAATACAAAAAAATATAATTTTTATGGCTTCTAAGGAAAACTTCACCCATGTTGTGGCTTACTTGTTAAGAAATAGAAAAGCAAGGTCAAGTGGGACGGCACTTACAAGTTCTATCCATTCACTAGAGTAGAAATTGCAACACATGCACTCTATGAACGCTTCTGAGTTGAAGAAGTCTAGACAAGATTCAAAGTCCTAAAAAGAATTGACTGACTATTTAAGGCATATGATTCTTAACTAGCAGTCTTTTTTGGAATCACCAATGTTTTTGGAGATTGTAACATCAAACAATAGCATCAATGGAACATGACAAATAAAACTAAGGTGTTTGTCAACATAACATAGAAATTATTACAATATAATTTGGTTTGGAACATCTTGGTAGTCAAATGTACCTAAGAACTGAATAACAATAAATTTAGCTTGAACAAAGTATTGTATTACGCTTGAAAAAGAATAATTATGGTAAATATGGAAATTTAGAAGAAGATCTTTAAATACAAGTAAAGCTCAAAAAGGAGAACAAAAATGACCAAAAGATTTATAGTCAACTAAATCACCAATAACTTTGTCTCTAGATGGCAAGTCTTGAAGTGGAAGCCAATCCTCTCAAAGGCCTTCTTCTCTCACCACCTTATGACATACTTACTATCCATATTGGATGCCCAACTTATCCAAAGCACAACATGATGAAGCAACTCATAACACTTACAAGCAACCAAATGACAACACACAACCAACTCTGCTCCCGAATCAAAACAACTAAACATGACCATTGATGTCCTTTTTGAAGAGGCTTGACTCAAACTTAAAGGCCATCAATCTATGGCACAATGAAGTAAAGATTATAATATCTCACTAGAGGTGATAGATCCACCTAGGCTTGAACAGATAATAAGAGCAATATAAAGTATGATATGAAGTCCAAAATGCCAACAAAGTGTATCAAGGGATTAACAAGAAACAATGTACTATGAAAGGACTCATTAGAGTGCAAAAGAGAGAAGTTAAATGCCATCTTTCACAACAAACATTGAATGCCCACTATGAAGCTTTGACATAATGCAGCAATAATCGAAATGACATCAGCAGCTCATAGTGTAAGTTAATAAGAAACAACCAACAACTAAATTGATTAGGTAATAAATACAATGCCCAAGATATAACTAACTCTGTAACATACACACATTAGAAGTTAGAAACGTTACTCCACATAAGAGGACAAAACATCCATGGCAATAGGATTGCTTTTGAAGTATATACAACATCTTGACATTTATAAGATGATGAATTTTGTAGATAGATGGAAGATGGATTGGCGGTACTTTAGTCTAGGACATAGACACCTTAGGTAGATAGGCCCACACTACTAGAATCTACGAACTACTAAGACAAGGCCAACAGCCATGCCAACCAGTGCTACAGGCTAGAATTACTAGAATCTAGGAATTAACAATACACGGACAATGTAAACCAGTGCAGCGGCACACAGACGCGCGTTTTTCGCACATGATAACCCCAATGGGGATAACTCGGTGTCTGGCATATAATCTACGAGTGCTCATGCCGGAGTGGTTATCGGGCATGACTAGAAATCATGTGGGCTCTGCCCGCGCAGGTTCGAATCCTGCTGAGCACGGCTGCCATATTTTAATGAATTTATTTTATAAATTCTTATTTGATGCAAAGATAGAGCACAAATGAGCAATAGGTGTGAGTTTTTCCAGTTTCCACAAAGTGGTTTCTTGGGCCTGCAGTCTGGAGAAGAGCTGACATTCATTTTCATAGAATATGACATACCTTCCTGATATTATAGCGTGCAAATATCTGCGTGATCACATTTGACGACGAAAAATTGACAGAAGATTACTACTAGATTCACTTGAGGATTCCCAGGTATCATGTGAGTCCTCCATGAGCTTGACATAGAAGTGGCATACAAATACACAGTAATGAATCAAGGATATGGTTGCACACAACTGGCACTGGATAACGTCTTCACCTCAAGTCCGCTTTGAAAAGAACCAAGTGAATCAAGGTGATTCACACGAGGCTTCGGGCACTTTGCATTGCATTCCAGGGTGACCAAAAGTCCCCCATAAGCACAAAAATCTGAACACGATATGAGTCCCAAGGTGCATTCACTGTGCTCTGAACCAACACTAGAATAAAAAGAGAGTAATCCTGACACATGAACTGGTGGTATTGACAAGTGACACAATCTCACAGCAAATCCAACTATCGCTTACAACTAAGTTACAGAAATCTGTGTCCAATCTTTGATTCAAAAAAATATAGAAGCATGATGTAAAATTAGTTTTCCAATGAGTGACCTAACTCCGCAACGTCTAGAAATGCTCGCTTTGCTGCAGCACCAAAGCGGTGCGCAACAAGTATCCATACAGGAATTGATCTTCAGCAATATAATCAGAAAGTGTACTCTAAGACTTTGCAGATGATGTCGTGCTCAGCTTCTAGACTTCAACCTCCTGCAAGGACATTAAGTAGCTAAGCTGCTTAGACAAACTATACGCAAGATTAGACATAATCTACTGTCTAAAAAAACAGGACAGTTCGTCTTGAGCTGACTCAGGGCCTACGTCGACATAAAATCTGTCTCATATTTCAACTATCCCACCACAATGCAGATTTTCCCTCTCTTACAAAATTATGACGCTTATCAAACTCAACGATGCGCGCCTTCCAACGCCGGGTCCAATCTTAACAACCAAGTAGTAGCCGTTGCAAATGACGTCGACTGCACAGGTGCCTAGAGGAAGAATCGCCTTCTGCTGGTATCCATATCTGGCTTATGCACCCACTCATACTCTCCATACTTGCTATCAAAAGTTCCTGATTGTAAGCTCTGCAATTTCAGGGTGAATCGTGGGCCACACTCTTGGAGCCTAGCTACAACAGCATTCTTCTTCACAGTCTTAGGCGCAGCTTTTCGAGACTTCTTGTCGCTGTTGACTCCGATAGTTACAGGCGCTAACTCTTTTATCTCTTTCTCTTCAAAAATATACCTGTGATGCCTGAAGAAGATGAAGTCACGTTGGTTGTGGAAAGTGACTGCACGCCTCCCCCTAAACTGAGGATCCTGCGGGAAAACCGAAGCAAACAAACGACCGACTCGATGCCCTAAGCGCGTCGTGAAATTGTTCAGCAAAAGCTCGGGCATGTGCGATGTAGGTTTCCCATGCCCCTTAATCTTCTTGCTCAGCTTGATACTCGACAGCTTAAAATGCGCCGTCGGCCCCTCTGGCAAAGCAATCATGAGCAATCCATTCGGTTGCTTGCGATTCTCATTCACGACAAACATCGTCGTAAAGTCCCGGTTTTTTGCAAACTTCACAATTTGCTTCAAATCATACGACCCGCGCTTGTAAAAAGTAGCGTTCGGAATAACCGTCAAGAGTTCCTTGATAAATTTACGCGTAGGTGAGGAGCACTCCTGGGAAGTAGTGATCAACAACTTCGGCATCTGCGCACGCGCGAAGTGTCCACTGAACTCATCGACCCCATCGTCCACTTGAAGCTCCTCATCGTCGGGCTGCGCTACCGTCTCGTCCGCTTCCCGGGTGTTTTCAATTGTCTTCGGCACCTGCCTCGGCGGCGGCGTCTCTCCGAGCTCCACCGCCTGACGCTCCGCTGTATCGCGCGCCTTGATCCTCTGCTTCTTCTCCTTAATCTTTTCCGCTCTCACCTTGGCGTACTCCGCCGACCGCTTGTGTTTGTTCTTGATGTTGGAAGGCAGCTTCATCCCCGCCTTGCGCAGGGCCACCTCCCCTGCATCCTCCTCGTCATCGCGCATGCGCTTCCCCATCGCGAACAGTCCCTGTTCACGAAGATTGGCGCAAACCCTAATTGCTTCACAGCTCCCCCCGTTCAGTGCACGAAGGGAGATTGCGCAAAACCCTTATGCTCCTCGGTAGAAGGGCCCCGTCGGAGGAACGATTATCGAATTCCATGGAATCGCGGCTGTAGGGTCGACGCCTCGTGCTGAAAGGCTCGGAGTGTTTTACCGTGGGTGCCTCATGACCAAGGCTTGCAAACCTGTAATATATGACAGGTGTATATTTGCAATTAAAAATTTGACAGGGGTATATTTGAAATTGAAAATTTGTCAGGGGTATATTTGCAATTTGTGAAATTGTCAAGGGTATATTCGAGAATCTCCCTTCAAATAAAGATCAAGACTTTTATTGAGTGAGCTTTAAAAAATTTCAAAAGTTTGAATTATTTTAGTTCAGAAGTAAAAATCCAAGTTGAAAGTGGCGCTAAGCATGAAAGAGAAGAGCAAGAAAAAACATAATTTAATCAAGCAAGAAACTCACGGAATGAAAGGTACCACATATTAAAATTCACATACTTTGAAGGCGATTGTTTCCCAGAAATGGCAGCTCATGATCCATGTTTCAACATTGCAGCCATCTGTTCTTGATAAGCAAATACACAACAATGTTGTTGCAAAGTCCTGGTGAAAGCACAAACATACAAAGATAAAAAAAAAAAAAGGACATTAATAGTTCTCAACAGAATTTCAACCCAAGAGAATATGAACACCAGATTAACAGAGCCTTTAGTTAAATTGTCATTATAATTTAGATTAAAAGTCTTGGTAAATTGTTGAAAATATCATATCATCAAACGAAAGTCAACTGGATAAAAACGCACGTGCTGGAAAAAGAAACAAAAAAAGGAAAGGAGGGAGATGAGATGAAGGATGAGAAGAAATCATAGAATGTAGTTTAAATGAATGTAGTTTAAATGCTGTCCCTGGTTTTGCAGTCTTTGTCTACGTTTGCACCGATTTGCAACCCTACGGCGTGTCCATGGGGAGAGAAAGCCTTCAAGGGATACTTGGGAGTAGAGAAGGCGGCTTTGGAGAAGTATGACGCTACTTCGCTCGTGAAGAAATATCACGGGACGAAGACAACCATTCTTGTCGATCAGGCAAGTTGTAATCTCAAGACAGTTATCTTGTCCTTTTGAATTTTGCTGGAGGATTGGAATGTGATTTCAGTTGATTGTTTTCAGGGTGACCAGGACTAGTTCTACAAAGAGAAGCAGCCTCTGCCGGAAAATTTTGAAGCGGCGTGCAAGAGTGCAGAGATGCCTGTGGAGGTTCGCATTCTGCCCGGCTATGACCACTCGTACTTCTTCATTGCCACTTTTGTTGAAGAGCATATTCAACATCACATCAAAGTACTTGGATCATGTTGAACTGTAAATCAACGATGTGCATCCCATACCCCTTCACCAACTCTTAGAGCCACTCGGAAGAGCTTGAACACGATGGTGTGGTGAATTGGGGCCCTAGCCGCGAAAATTGCTTCTCTCCTGGTGCGACTTGACCGATGATGACATTTAGTGGTTGCTGGGGATGTCAGAATCAAAGTGATCATAAAAATAGTGAGGCTGTTATTTGAAGAAAAATATTTGAATGATTAATAAAAACGCTTAACAATGTAAAGCTATGATCTTCCATCGCAGCAATTGCAGGGCACTTAACGGAGCTTCCTCTGCTCACTTCCTCCAGACTTAGAAAGTCTGCCAGTAGAGTTAAGAGTGTTCAAAAGTAAGCTGATCAATTTGAAAGATCAGAAACATCCTGCCCCTGCTGAGTATCGTTGGGGCCGCTTTTGGGTCCACAAGTAACCTCGAGTTAGTAAGGGACGTAGAAGCTATCTTTTAGGGGAGATATCCAAGTAATACGAGTATGTTCGATCTGGCTACTCGAAGCTGAAAGGGATCAGAGCACAGTCCAGCAAGTCCGTCCAGCATCAGCTATCAATGTTTAGTTGGGTGATTGTCATTTCCAATTGAATGACAAAGCAAATCCCCATATGGTGCTGTTGCCTGTGTCATTCCACAGGCCTCAACAGACCATCGGGATCTGAGTGACCAATGTGTCTATTTTTTTTTCTTCTTTTTCCTTTGTTTTGATTTCTAATTTTTGAGTTGCTTCGACTTTTTCGCAAAAGGAAACATCAGAGTACCTGAATTTTAGTAAATATCTACTATCTGCGACGGCCCTGGAGTTTCCCAAACATCGAATACATCCTCCTCATTGTGAAGCACAAAAAGCCTGTCCCCACCTACGGAAATATCACTGATTGCTCCACCCTCTTTTCGTCGTAATCTTGCTGTTTGAACCCCCTTAGAAGCGTCCCAATCTGGACTACAGAAGACATAGACGCTGTCGTTCTTGCTTGAGAAGAGTTGCGACCCGCTACAAGCAAGTTTCGAATAGCACCGTTCTTCAGCCTCAGAGATTTTGCTGGGTTGGTATCTATGGCTCCACCGTACACCTTGATTATTGGTTCGCATATCAATAAAACCAAGATTGTCAAACTGGTTGACTACGCAAACTGTGGAGCACTCTTCCATGGCCACCGTATCCATAACTATCTTTTCATCGGCTGTACCTCGCAGGGCAACATCTGTCCACGACCACACCTAGAGGAAGAGAGCAAGACAATCGAGAACGCAAGATGTGAGATTGAATGTGTCGAAGAAGGCAAATACTGAACAATGCCACGCACCAAACAATTATCTTCTCAAGGCTAACCACTCTGACCTACAGTAAGAATGAAGGATCTCATTCAGGGAGGAAAAAAGTCAAGGAACGTCTTACCTTTCCCTTTGTTCTAGAATCAAGAAGAGTAATGAAACAGTGATCACTACTCGGAAACAAGTTAGCCACAAGAAGGAGGTTTGTCCGGGGCAACCACTGCATTTTGCAGGCATCGCCTAAAGGCCGTCCTGGACCTTCGTACAGAAATGTCACTTGTCGACCAGTAATTTGGTCCCAAGTTCCAACCCCATACTCGTAGCTCCTACCTCGGCAGCTGGCATATACATGGATATCATTACTGGCAAGTGCAGCTGCAGTGAAATTTTTCGACTCTCCATCGTGAACAACCTGAAAAAATTTAACAAGGATGTCGGTATTGAGCAGACGGGACCAGGATCGCGAGGCCACCTACTAGGGATCAATAATGTATGATCACAAACAAGAATTCACCAACCATTTTGCAAATGTCACCAGGACTAATCGATAAGTTCAAAATAGAACAGAAAGTGAAAACGATTCCAGCGCAGTTGGGTAGCTATGCTGCGGTCACGCGATGCATCTGCTAAGCAAACCCTGAAACATCATGTGCAATTTATGTGCAAACCTGAAACTTGTGCTCAATTTTCCCCGTCTTTGTGTTGAAGGAGGCCATCCCTCCAGCTCCATTTTCTCGTTCACCGGTGCAGATCACAACTCGATTTGGGCTAAGAAATCCTACGTCATTTACATTTACATAGTCTAAGGTGAGTGGAGTTTTTTCTTCCATCAACCAATCATAGACATGTACCATGCTTCCATGAGCAACACAACATCCACCATCTGGGGATGCACGAATGGCAGTTCCATCACCAGTAGCTCGTCCACTGATAGAAGCAACGCAGTCCAGTCGATTCCCATTCAATGGACCTTTGCGGGCAGCTTTAACGTGATCAAGTATGCCATAGTACTCAGCTTCTCTGTACAGAGGTTTCTCCAGCATACCTAAAAATCACCACAAATCGAGAGTGAGGAGCTCGTCCTGCGAATGATTTATAATGCTTGCTTCAGTCTATCTCACAATTCAGACACCCTAAAAAGAGATCATTCTGCATTGCAATATTGAAAGCCCAATGTAGAGGATGAGGCATAATTTAGCTACACTTGAGTGTAGAGGTTCTCCTACCTGGGGGTATATGGAGTTCACCAGTTCGTAGGAGATCCAGAAGGACAGTGAAATAAGCCGGATTCCTATCGATAAAGAGCTCATTGGACGCTATGTCTGGTACTAGCTGCCAATTTTCATCTATCACTGCTGCAAGCATTGATCCCCTGCCTGCGTTTGCAAGAGTTGTCCGAGAAGTGACGAAATGCTTGCCCCCAACATTCAAGTGAACCCTATCATGCGCCATGAGATTTGTATCTTCCGAGCTCGACAGAGGTTTACTAAACTCTTAAAAATGACTAAATAGCAATTACAGCTTCCCGTTCTCTTTGCAGTGCTGCCTCTACTCTGTTTTGAGTGAAGAAATGACAAATGCCGCAAAACTATGCTCACTCCACTTGTCGACTGTTGCCGCCAAAATTGCTTTTGACAAACTTTCACACATTTCCTGGTGATGCAAAACAGTCTCAAGGAGCCTTTCGTAGTAGACCTAATCCAATACTCTTCCACAGACCAGCCTCAGAAGCAAAACCTCCTGCTCAAAACAAACAGATCAATTTTCTTGGTAGTGTTCCATCGGAGGCGATCGTCAAAAAGAACTTGGAAGTAGGTCTAACCGGCGAAAAAAAGCTAATCATGACAGCACAGAAGGAAAATTAAAAATAAAAAAATAAAAAAACACTGCGCTGCATATGAAGAGCGACAATGACATCCAGAGCAGTAGCTGCATAGCATTTGGATGCTACCTAAAAATGGGTTTTGGACCTCACTGACAGGCACAGCAAAAGGACTTCAGTGGAAATTTTACAATCTATATAATTTGTGTCCAACACAAAGACAGATTCGGTAAGAAGTCCACAGAGAAAATACAATCACTTTCGACGTACGCATCTCTCTAAAGAACGAGATGTTGTATGTATACATATCTGGTAACATGTGATACTAAAGACGAAGAAAGAAAGAAGTGATTCTGACCAGGATAAGTTAATTACTGAAAATTCTAGTCTACAAGCAGCCTCAGAAACAGCAAGGTTTGAGCGGTGATGCTTAGAACAGCGATGGTCTGAAAATGCTAGAGGTTTACAGACAAAGAGCACACCTAAAGCACCGATGCACGGAGACGCAAAGATGCAGTTGAAGTTAATGTCGCCGCTTCTCGCAAATCCCTACTGATTGCAATGGGGCAGCCAAGTCACTCAAAGATTTCGGAATGAGGAGCACAACCTCAGTTGGAAGGGAATTCACAAAGGTGAGACGTGTTCGGGGACAAGAAGCGAATCAAGTGGCTTATTCTCCGAGACCAATGAATGGTTGCGGCCAGATTAAGAGACTCGATAGATAAACAATGGATCACAAGCACCCAGCATTCAGAATTCGCAGGGAATTCTCGAATTGAGGCCGAGGAAGGGGACAAGGCCCAGAAAGAGGCAAGAAAGAAATTGGGCCGCCCGAAGAGGAAACCTGAAGAAGCGACAACATGGTGTTCGAAATTCCAGTCCTCACAACAGAGGAGACCCAAGATCTTGCACAAGAGCAGAGGCTCGTGTCGTGAAAACCGGCATTCCAAAGTCAAACGTAGCTCGGGAACTGCGATCGACCGCGGGAGAACTACGCCGTTATTAGATCCAGCAAACTGGGGTAACTTCCGCCGAATGAAAAAAATTAAAGCGAAAAAAATAAAAATAAAAATGTATAGATAGATAGATAGATAGATAGATAGATATCCCTCTCCCTAATCATAGCCCAAACGCCAGCACGCGAAAACACCTTACGCCAGCACTCACTTGTTCACCTCGACAGGTAAAACAAATTCTCTCCAGTGGAATATCCATCAACGGCACGACCAGAAAAGAGTAGCCATAAATAACACTCGCACCTCCTTCATCGCTCCAATTTCCACACGAACAATCGTCATTAATGAGCAGCAGCAGCACCTCACCATTGGCACTACTCCCATTCATCCCCAAGTACCGAATCGAATCAATCCCCCCATCTCTCCCCCACGCCTCTGCCCACTCTCCCACTCTCCTCTTCGAACGTCTCGGCAAATCTCTCCTCCTCCTCCTCCTTCCTATCCCAAACTAATCGCCCGCCCGCATCAACACCAAATTGGCGATACCCTCGTCGATCGACACACGGATTGAAACCGGGACGATGGCGACGTCGGATTACCGCGAGAATAAGAATTCCTCCGACGCCCCCAATTTCGACGAATTCCTACGCTTCCTTCGTCATTCTGCGGGAAGGAGAACGCCTACCCTGTGAGCACGGGGGAGGGCGCGGTGACCGGGGCGAGGCGGGGCGGTATCCCGTCGCCTTCGGGGGATCCCTCACCGTTACACGGTGATCCATGACCGTCCGTAATTTCCCAATCGCGCGGGTCAAAGCTCCCAACAGCCGCTGTTCATTGGAGCAGGTCGTAATCAACCCAAAGTTCGCTTTCAAATTTCCATCGGGTTTCGGTCTCCGCATTTGAGTGGTCCATCGGCGCGGAGAGCCCATGCCTGCTCCTTTTACTTTTTGCTTTTTTAAGGCGGAACAGACGCCCTTGCAATAAAAGTTAAAGTCTAGTGTGGAGCCCACTTTGTAGTGTGTGATAAACTTATGCCCCATGTCTTGGCTTTGGAATTAGTGGCTGTTGAATTTTATCCTCATTCCTGGAGCGTTTTATTAGTTTTTTTCACAATCGTTCTGGGCAAGCTATAGGCACCCTAGAGGAAAAAAAAGTTGGCTTTCATCAACACAAAACCCTAAAGAACGAAACCCTAAAATGAAACCGCAAGTTTCATCTTGTGAATGTGGATGGAATGAACATATTGTGTCATATGGTTTTTTTAGAGTTTGGATTCAGAAAGAGACTCAAGCTAAATTACCCTCTTTTTTTTTCAAGTTATTTACACACCCATATGTGTCATTTACATATGCACTCAATCAAAGTTTAATAATTAGGAAGACATATAGGTTTTGCAAGATGCTATGTTTCTACAGTTTACTGATTACTGTTAAACAAATAATTATTCTATTATTAATTCTTTCTTTACTGTTTAATTATTACCTATTAAAATCAATGGATATGAAAAATAAATAAAGAATTTGATGATTTTTTTTTCGAGAAGTAAGAAACGACCTTTATTGAATACTTGAAATAACTTTGACTGGGGTAAAATGTAAGGAAAAAAATGACTTTAGTCATTTATTCTTATTAATTTTTTTAAAAAAATACATCCACCTAAATAACTAGTTTTAAATAATCAAGAAATGCTTGAGGTCTCCAAAACTATTTGTGGGGGTTTATACATGTAGAAGAATGTAATAATGTAACACTAAATTTGCTTGTTGATTATTGAAAAAAAAAAAAAAAAAAATCAAATCAAATCAAATCAAATCAAAATTTGAGCCTCTTTGACAATGATAATCTTGAATTTTTATATTCAAAATGCTGATCATTTTTCTTGATTAAAGAATCCATGTTAATTTTATCATAGATTGTGGTTACTAGTTATTGTCAGAGAAGAAATAAATCTACATGTTGAAACCATGGTTCTACATGTTAAAACCTAATTGAATTTTTTAGGTAGTTTTAGAGGTTTTTAAAATTCTACAAAAAATTGTGAAAGATGATATAAGATTTTAAAGTATGTTACATGATATAAAAGGTATTAAATATGTACTATTAATATTGTCTCTTTCTCTAATGCCGATTTACATGATAAGCTTTAATAGCCTATTTCTTTAGATTTCTAGAAAAATTGAAAAACCATTTTGTAGCTTTTAAAATAGTCACTATTATAAGTATTATGATTAATTTATTGTTTCAATTCAATAGATACATCAAATTAATCCAAAAAATATATTCTTGTATCTACTTTTTGTTGAGAAAGAAAAAGTTTTGATAAAATGCATTAGGTTGAGGCTATGCAAAAAAAATCTAAAAATGGCCTTTTGTATACCAAGTTTAGTACCACCAACTTTGAATAATATAACTAAAACTCAATTATCTTGTTAAATATTTTTATATTAAATTTGCTAATTGGAAGATTATAGATAATGCTTACAAGATCTTGCATTATCTTAAGGAAATTTACATGTTCATATTAAATTTTTGAATGGTATAGCATAAATTACCAATATGAAAATTTTAAAAAAGAGTCATATAAATGTTTTATTTTCCATAATTATTACAAATTTTACAAATTTAATTTTCCATAATTATTATTAATAATATCTTATATGTATTAATAATAATAATTTATTATATATATATATATATATATATATTTAATAAAAAAATATCTTCGAAAAGACGATCTTTTATTTGTGAAGTTAAAACCATAGAAGTCTAAAAATTACAAGATTTAAGGGAAATTGGATGACAATTAAAAACAATGTGTAATACTTAATTTGGTGCAATGACTTGAAGAGGTTGAATTGTTTTTAGAACATTTTTTAATTATATAAGTTTTTTTATCAATAATTTAAAAAGATATTATAAAAATAAAATAAAATGATAATTATTATTGTTATTTTTATACAAATAATAAATTTTATTGCTTGGCAATGTTTTATCAATGTAATATGCCAATATTCTAATGTTTAAAAGCACTATTATATAGATGTTTATATATTTTATTTTGATGCATATAAAAATAATAAAATTTGTTGAAGGTTTGAAAAATAGAAATAGATTTAAATTTTGTGATGTGTAAAAAATATATAGTTTCATAGTCTCTAATATGATTAGATATTATAATTTTTTAATGAAATATTTTTACCAAATGATGTTATGACCTTAACTTTTATTTTTTTTTATATATTAGAAAAATATTATACAATGTGTTTTACCACAACACACATGTATTTTAAATATATTATTTTATATTAAAAAGATAATAAAAAATTAATTAAAAGACATATTTATGTTTAATGCATAAATCATCTACTAATTAATTTCTAGTTTCATGATTTTTTTATTATAAAATATTATTTTGTATATATATATATATATATATATATAACAACTCAAGGGAGATAAACCAATGAGATAAACTAGAGGAGGGAAAAATCTTGTGTGTTTAGCTGCATATCTCACTGTTTTCATCAAAAGTGAAGCAATAATTCAACTTTTGATCAATCAAAGATCAGAAATTGTATGTTGTTGCTATAGATTGTTAAGAGTAGCACTGCAAGATCACTAGGCATAGAGCTTGAAAGCTCCCAATCAAGGTTGTCAAAAGCAACATTGCCTTTTACAACTATTATGTAAAATCATATTTTATATTTCAAATATTTGATTTTTTTCATAGCCAATATCATGGATTTCCACTAGTATGTATATACATATATATATATATATATATATATATATATATTCATTCATTCCAATAATTGTATTAAATATTTGTGTGATTTTTGCATTCATGTTTTATTGCATAGATGCTTTTTGTATTTGTTTGTTAAATTTATTAAATTATTTTGTTATTGAATTAACAAGAAACAGTATAATTATTATTATTATTGTTCCTTGCTATTTACAGATTACATGTTCTAAATATTGCTTAGGATACCAGATTTAAAAAGTTATATCTAATTAGTGCATCAGCAAGATGTAAAATTTTATTACAGATCTAAAATAAACAAAAATTACATGAAGTACGAATTTATAAATAATGTACTACAATAATAAAAAAATTAAAAAAAGTCTTAAGTTCTGTATATACAACAAAGTATTGTACAAAAATCATATTAGTGACACATCCAACGCCCTCACTTTTTTGACTACAAAGTGTCATCTTGAGATCATTCTATATTAGTAGTTTATAATCCATACCACTACATATTATGATACCATGTAACATGTCATTTGCATAACAATTGTCTACAATCACTGCTTCAATACCTTATTATTTAGACACCAAAATTTCCACTGAGGTTTTCCTGGTCTTAATTCACTATCTGTCTAATGTACCTATTCATACAAACTCAATTGAGACCTTAACATCTCAAGGTCAATGCCAACTGCAGCTGTTCACTAAAGCTTGCCTAATTCATGTATCATGATACCTTTGCTAAATGGTGCTTCTATGGGGTTGGTGACAAGTTCAAAAGGTTTAGGCTGCTCTTTAACATCATAAGGATGTTTATCCATTTGCAAGTTGATATTATGCTCTACACATACCCAGCAGGTGCTGTAATTATCTTCGACAAGGATCTTTCCTCCATGCTTTCTTTTGTCTTTTCCAAAGCACCGAAGAAAATGGAGCCTCCGACACCAATCCATAAGATCCTGGGACCCAAACCCTACCACACCAACCCCACTTTGTCGTTGGCTGCTTAATATTGGTGATAAAACTAAAAGAAGGAAGTAAAAATAAACAGAAAAGAGAACGTTTACTATGAACTGACAGTGATATCATAAAACAGACGTGTGGACCTGAGTAGTACGATTAATGGCAAAGCTTAGCGTTTTCAATCGAGAACTTCAGGTAGCAATCTATAAAGGATCAGAAACTGAAGAACCGTAGAGGAGCAATGAAGAAAAAGAACCTGAAACAAGGTACCGGCACCCTCATCTCTGATGATCTTCACAACACAGTCTTGGATGCCTTTGTACTGCTGGTTAGGTCCCTACAACATGATAAGAGTTTTGACGTGAGGAACCAATTATGATGAAACGCAGGGATCTTATATTGCTTCTGCTATTTAATTACCACCTGGTATAAGGAAAGAAGACAAGTGAATCTTACTTAACAGTAGGGACACACTAAGCAGATGCATGAGCAAAAAATACAGTAACCTTGGCAATGACACAATTATTGGGAAACATCTACATACCAACACATTCTCCAAAGAAAGGATTGTATTGTAATGATAGACCTGAATCATAAGCCGTGTCTTGATGACGTCAAGTGGAGTCGTCACAGCACCTGTCATTGCCCCTGCGGCAAGTAAACAGAACACCTCTTAAGACCAAGTTCTCCTTGCAAATTATAATCAGATTCTCTGACAAGGGTACAATAAAATTATTGTACTTTATGGCGTCTTCGATCCTGTCAATGAGACTGGGAAAGTAGCAAAAATTTTTTGTTTCAATTCAACACAGATCGTGTACAAACCTGCTATTGCACCTATGAAGGCAGTTTCAGTATCATTAAGTTCTCTCCGCACCTAAAAAGTTGAAGACAAAGACATCCCTTGTTAAAAATTTACGTAAAGATCAATTTTCGCATACGAATAATTGTTGAACCCTATTTCAGAGTGAAAGAAGTGCACACCCGTTTTGCATAACTGATCTTTAATTGCTCATAGATGCAAAACTGGAATGCATCAAATGGTAGGTCTCGTAACAAGAATGAACGAAAGCCCTGTAAATCACAACCAATGACAGTGTAAGCATGAATTCATACTAACAAGGTTGTGGGAAAATTATGTGATACTTGTCCACGGGCAGGGCGGACGAACACACGCAAAAGAATCATATAAGCATGGAGACTCTGATCATTCAGAAAGCTCAAAAACTTACAGCATAAAGTCCCCGAATGCCTTCCTTCGCCACGATCTGGCGTACAGCTGATTGGGGAGATACAAATTGTCCAGTTTGCATCCTCTGTTTGACAACCTGCATCATTCTAACAGTTAACAAGTTCGCCAGGAATTTGTACATTGGCAAAGTATCACTTGAAAGCAATGTGACATACTACACCAGCTGTATATGTTGGTTGTGAAAAGACCACAGCGAATCCAGAGAGCTGGTCTAGCTGGTTCAAGAACACCTTTCCACCAAGTCAACATCATCATTCTACAATAACCTCTTACTTTATGATATGACATTTTATGATTAATGTACAGTTGCTGTACCTCAGTAGGAACTCGAATTAAAGACGATATTCCCCCTCCGCAAACGCCTGCTGTCTGTTGCAGGAGAAAACCCCAAACAGAACCATTATTAAATTACTCAAATCACATCCTACACCCTATGAGGTAAGACAAACTAAATCAAAGTACGAAACTGTACCAAGTGGGCGATTGAGGAGAACTGGTCTGGAAGAACACTTAGCAACTTTCGTTTCACAGGCTCGTACACCCCCACGAAAACAGCTGATGCCCTGTTGCTCATATAGTTAAGACAACACCAAATCCGTATATGGAACCAAAAGCAGCACACAAGATGGGAAGATGAAGCTCGCTATCATAGACACTGGCGCCTAAAATGCATACTCGTGTAAAATATTAAGTTCATGAAGATACACTTTCAGATCCATAGCTTTTCAAATAACAGAGCTTGTTCTAAAAATATTTCATGTTTGATAGGCTTGAGACAATCTTGGGGTGCTGACAGTACAACAATCGTTTTACATTAAATGCACGAACATGACTTTTTGACGAATAGTTGCATTAGGAAAATAAATAGACACGAGAATGAAACCACAAGCTAGGAGAAGAGTAGTAAGAGCAGTTACTAACGGGAGGACACCAGCAAGATTGCCCGCAAGGCCTGAGTAGAGTCCCTTAAATAGTGACGGATTGCCCCCCAAATGCGCTGCCTGTCAAATAATCCGAGCCACGAAAAAATAGCAATTTAGTAACCCATTGTGGTATAGATCCCTATCAAATTAGATAAAAGTGAACAGAAGAAGAAGACTACACACTATGAAATTCAATCCTCAGTACTAAGAGTGAAAACAATAGTTACTGCCCGTTTGTTGTGAAGGTGGCTGTATATCGCAGAGGCGTATTGGACAACGAATAAAGAAAACGAAAACCCTTACCATTTAAATAATAGGATAACATTCATTGTGCAAACCTGAAGACGGGTTTTGATGGTGTCAATTGGGTACAACGCTGCCTCCACTACTACGCCTGCTGTGGCTCCAGCCACTGCTCCCACTGTAACCTCGCCATACAAGTTAATTTCCATGTTAAGGCGCATTATAACAACCATATTGGAACAAATGCAGAAGCTTAACCATTGACGAATCTAAAACATAATAATCCTCAGATCCATTCACAATTCAGAGCCATTGCAAGAGATAAACGCACTTACCATAGATATCATGTAAAAGACTAGCAGCTTTCTGTGTCTCTTGAACTGAGGAAACCGTAAATTTCAGAAGAGGTCTGTCTGCTGGGCTTCTTTTGAGCTTCTCGCATCTTTTTCTGGAATCCGCATTGGAGAACCTTCACTATTGTAAATAGATACAGTTAACCACAGACTCAACGCATTGAACTTAATATTCGAGGATTCACATGCTCAGCTTAATGCAGCACAAGGTCTAGTATGTATCTTTTTCTGTAATTACCTGGATAGAAAAGAATCGACGCTTCGCTGGTGCTGTCGCTCTGCACCACAATTCCCACCACACTGCCCTCACACGTCATAACCATACCCAGCAATTTCACAAAGAAACTATTAAGGTAAACTTCCAAGTCATTTTTCTTGACTCTCATCCAGTATGCAGTGGTTGCGCAACAAACACCTACATAAACAGAAAGAGAAGGAAACCAGAGTTGATGGTTTGAAAACTTTTATTCAAAAATAACGAAAATGGAGAAAGTTTTCTTTCCGAGAAATTGTAAGTCCCTGTGAGAGCTGAACGCCACAAGAATCTGGGGACTGTTAAAATTGTAATCCCCAAAGAAGACTAATAATATACGAACGAAAACTTCAAAGAGCTGAAATCCTCTAGAAGTCATGAAATTAGACACACAAGAGTGGAACCCAAGAGAACATAGCTACACGCTCGCAAGTGTGTACCCGTAGACATGTGTACTACGTCGTTCGTAACTCTATCAGAATTGGACAATTCTCTGCAGACTCAAGCTCTGGGCATGCACATTCATCCCAGAAACCCTGCAAACACAGTTGCTGAGCGCCAAGGTATCACTCACCTGGTGGAGAGAACAATCCCGCTTTCTCAAGTTCCAAAAACCCCCATCTCCCACACAATGCCTAGCACTACGAGAAGTTTCAACATCCACATGAGCGCCTGAGCGGCTCAGTTGGAGCATGGAAACTGCCATCTTTCGCAAACAGCTGCGAAAACACAAAAGAATATGCACAATTTCGGCATTATTGTGCTGTTCGTCAACTTGCGCGAAGACCCAACTCGAAGTAAAACTACGTAAAATTACCTTAAACCCTAAACCCCCCGAATAAAGCACTTGCCTAGATGCCGAGTCAGAGGCTCATCCGGAAAGGAGACATTGTTCATCCACCGTCCAGCAAAATCTTGCTATCCATGCTCCCACTGGCTGCACTCGGAGTGCATGATAGCCACTATTCTTCACACTTGCCGGAGTGCTTCCTGTACACACCCAATGCCGAAGTCTGAACCTTCTGCGTGGAATTCCAGCGCCACACACTCCTTGACCATTGTCAACTGCAAGCGTGATCAGTGGAAGAACTGTATAATAGGAAAGGAGCAGCTGGAGTGAGAGAGGGTCATCACCGAGAGGTGCTAGTTCAACTAACAATCAATACATCTCTGTAGCCTGGCCTTCCTGGGAACTAGAGCGCGTGCATGGCGAGCTCCACTGCCATTTGGGTTGTGATTGGGGAGGAATTCGTCACGAGTCTGCACTGATTGCTTAAATTCAATGTCTTGACTCCCTCGGTGAGGTAAGGTTGGAGGATTCTGAGGGTTTTGGGGAATTTTGACGGTTGATGGTCACTCTCTGATTCTACATTTTCTTTCGTGATGAGTTTAGGTTCTCGATGACTGAGGTCGCGTTCAATGGAGAGGCTTACTGAATAGTTGAGTATATGTGACGGGGAGAGAGATGGAGAGGAGAGGTTAGGCTCCTGGCACCAATGGTGAGGGAATTTGAATCTCCAAGAATTCCACCTCCTTTGCAATGGCTGCGACTAATTTCTACCTCCCATATCCTTCCAAAATCCATCTCTCGCCAGAGTCTCATATCCGCAGTTCAGTCCCATGTGCATCCTCGTTGGTGGGGCGGGCGTGGCTCGGCGATGACTTAAAGAAGTCGGTGACTGTGACTGGAGTTTCAAAGAGACCATTACTACTGGCGGAGAGTGCAGGGCTAGAATTTCTCGCTTCCGCACGAAATTGCGCAAGTTCATCTTCTTGGGTTGGAGGTTTCAGTACCCAGAAGGGGCATTGGAGTGGAACGGTATGTTCATTAAAAGAGCAGGAGCTGCATTCGCAATCCTTCGTATTGGACTCTAGCGAAGGTGCTCCGGAAGCTCAGATCACGCAATGGAGTATTGAGGATGAAGCTGTGGAGGAAGAACCTTTGAGCATTGTTAGAGACCACCAGGGAGATGGTGCTTTGATTTCCTTTGACGTGGGTGATGCCACAAATAGTGCGGATCGTGTGAACCTAGAAACTGACATTTTCTCAGGTACAGACGAGGCTGCCGTTCCCAGCTCTTCGGGTTTATTCATTCGAAACGTAGAGGAGCGGAAGGCTGTTCGCACAGCATGGGAGAAGCTCGTCCGCTGGTCTCGTTCATGGCAGCTCCTGAACGAGCGCCGGAAGAACGCCCTCAAGAAGACTAAAAAGATTGTCGTCCTGGGAGGAGGGTCTTTTGGCACAGCCATGGCAGTTCTGCTGGCCCGAAACAAAGCTGACATGAACGTCACTCTCCTTCTCCGAGATCACGCCATCTGCCAAGCCATCAACGATCACCACATGAACCTCAAGTACTTCCCGCGGCACCAGCTTCCGAAGAACGTAACCGCAACCACAGACCCCAGAGAAGCTCTTCAGGATGCTCAGTATTGCGTTCACGCTGTCCCCGTGCAATCCAGCTCGGAGTTTCTCCGTAGCATTGCTGAACACGTTCCTGCAACTCTCCCCATCCTTTCTGTGAGTAAGGGTTTGGAGCTTTCAACGTTAGAGATGATGTCCCAGGTCATCCCCCGCGCTCTCGGCAATCCCAGACAACCCGTTGCGGTAATATCCGGCCCCTCCTTCGCCATTGAGCTCATGGACGAGCTTCCCACGGCCATGGTGGCTGCTTCTCGAGACAAAGAACTCGCTCGAGCCTGTCAACAATTGCTTGCTTCCCGCTATCTTAGGGTGAATATTTCCACCGACGTCATAGGAGTGGAGATGGCAGGCGCATTGAAGAATGTTCTTGCAATTGCAGCTGGTATTGTTGAAGGCATGAATCTCGGCAACAACTGCATGGCAGCTTTGGTGGCTCAAGGATGTTCCGAGATCAGATGGCTAGCTGAAAAAATGGGGGCAAAGTCTCACACCCTCTCCGGCCTGTCTGGCTCCGGCGACATCATGCTCACGTGCTTCGTAAACCTCTCTCGGAACCGGTCAGTTGGGGTGCGTCTGGGATCTGGAGAGAAGCTGGAAGATATTCTATCCTCTATGAGCCAGGTTGCGGAGGGCGTTGCAACTGCAGGAGCTGTCATCTCTCTGGCTAAGAAGTACCGCGTGCAGATGCCAGTTCTCACCGCTGTGGCAAGAATCCTCGACAACGAGTTGACACCGAAGACCGCCGTTCTTGCGTTGATGAGCCTTCCCCAAGTTGAGGAGGTTTGATTCTTCCGTCCGCTTTTTGTGTATTACCCAACAAGTGATAGATTGTTTCAGGACCATGGCTGCGTCCAATTAGTCTGATAGTCTGCTAGATTGATAGCATTGGATTTAAAACAATTTGAGGCTCCCCAGTTCTTACCAATTCACCCAATTTTCTACGAAAGTTTTGTTGCAGTGAGCATCTTGCATTCTTTTCTCTTGCATTCCAATCTCTGCATATACAAGTGCGTGTCAGCAATGCCGCGCAATGTAATGCCTGTTGTAAGATTCCCATGGGTATCTTACAACAGTTCTTCTAGACATCATAGGTGCATCAGTGGTTTAAATGTCTGCTTGATGGGTAGCTCAAGGTCAAGACCAATGTGAATCCTTCAGTTTTGTCGCAGTGAGCATATCGCAGGTGTTGTCTTTGATATACTTGTTACATGCACTCGAGAAACAATCGTGATGGTGACATCAAATAAGAAGAGCCAACACGAATCTTCCGTTATCAATCACAATCCACCACTTAGGCCTTTGGTGAGAAATCGACAACATGAGAATTGTTCATTGTAGATAACGTGCATTGGCTTCATGGAACCAAAATTATGCTGTCGTTATCCAGTTGGAATGGTATGATCGAAGAATAAATTCTGCTAACAGCAATGTCTTGACTTAAGGGGTCGGAGAGAATCCAAGTGAAAACAAAAATGAAATGTAGTCATCAATAGGTGTTATCAGGAAAAAGTACGGGGGGGAAATTACAAACAGGGCATGAAATAGTGCCTTTATTTCTAACTCAATCTTTCTGATGACTGTCATGTTCATAGCTACGTTTTCTTCACACGGTGACCTTTTGGGTGCTGTCCACTGCACCTGATTTGCTATCACTGTGGTATCTCTAGTCAAGCGAATTGTCCAGACACAATTGGCCCACTGCTGTGGCCTGATGAATACAATATGTATCTTAAGCAGTTAAGATTCCCCCAGCATGTACAGGTACAAAAAATACAGCGATGGAAAACGATAAGGAAAGAACCTTCTCAAATAGCACGACGAAGCAGCTCTGGGCAGGAATCACGCACTAAGATTTTATATACAAAGGAAATAGGAGGTACAGGGGTTTTTCTTCCACCTACAACTACACTGGGAATACTTGATACGGATGTTAGCTGCAAAGAGAAGATAACCTTAGAGTAGGACGTAAGCATCTTGATACGCTCAGCACGCTTGGTTACTGAGATTTTGATGTCCTCTGAATATGCAACCCTCTTCTTTAAGCTACCTACAGTAAGTGGGATGGATTCGTACGTGTGTCTATTGATGAAGGAACGAGTCAAGGACTCTCACAGGGATAAGTCCTTAATTTTTGGCTAGTGTTTGCACTTTTTCTATACACTAAAACTCTGTGAACCGAATAATAGAGTTTTCGAAGACCGAGTTCCAGAAGATTCCATGGACAGCGCTTTTTTTATTACTACAATAGAACCCCATGGCACACCAGCTCATTTTCCAGACCCAGTTCAGCCTACTGTGATGAATTCTTTTCTTGCGCAGTTTGTGCACGATTCTCCCAACAAATAGAGACCAGAGTAGAATTGGTCATGATGTTGTGACACTCTTAGCTAAGTTCCGAGGTTGGTCCACGTTGAAGCCACGCAGAACTGTTAAATGATAAGCTAATAGCTGCAAAAAGAAAATGCAAACAAATCACTAAGTCAGCAAGTCCATCGAGATAGTTGTTGGCGATTCTGCTCTTCGTGAGTTTAAAAACACATTGCTCCGAAAAATTTACCCCATCAAATTTCTGAATTACCAATCGAAAATGTTTAATGAGTAACATATCAACTTCGTAAAGAGAAAAAAGACAAAAAAGGCACTTTCATTCACACAAATCAAATTTCAGATTGATAATACTAATAAAGTATGCATTATATCTTGCATAAGCTATAGAAACATGCCTGGAATGGAACGATGTTGATGATAGGCTGCAAGCAGTCCTGAAGTTGTGGAACCTCAATAACACGGCAGCCACCATTCGGACACATGAGATCAGCATCGCCCTTTGAGCACATCACAATAAGACGACCTTTGCGTGCTTGTAATTGTTGTATAACAGATTGCTGCTTGCTGCAAATACAAAGGGATCAGCATCAGGATGGCACACGTAATAATAAACTCTCTTCAAGCAAGTAAAGAAAGCACAACTTCGAGATGTTCACACAGTCTTAAAATTCTCACATTTTATTCTTGAGTTTACGTATTTTGCGAAGTACAAAAGCATCTGAGGTCTCAGCTGAATAGGAGGAGGGAAAAAAAGCAGGAAAATGTCCACATTATACCTGCAAGTTGCATCTCGAGTGGCGATGACAATGATAGGAAGGGTCTCATCAACCAACGCCAAAGGACCATGTTTCATCTCCCCTGCTAAAATACCCTCGCTATGCATAAGAGCCACCTCCTTAACCTTCAGTGCACCCTCCAAAGCAGTGGCATAATTATATCCTCGACCAAATACTAGAAGTGATTGCTCTTCCATGAGCTCTTGAGCTAGGTTTTTCATATCATAATCCAGCTTCAACACTTCCTTGACATTGTCTGCACATTAAATATTACGGAATAACAAAATCAATTACAAAAAGTGCCCCATGCATCAAGCATACACCCCACAACTCTGATTACTAAAACAGCCTAGAAAACTAAAACTCTAACACCAGTTTACCACTACAACCTTGAAAATAATTATTGATCCTGAAAACGTGTCGTCAGCGTAGACAGGTGCACACGGTGTATTAAAGTCTGGACAAAAAGAAATTTTGGTTCGTTATATGCAACGAAACTAACCATACAGCTTCCTTAACTACACAATGAAAAATAAAATTTGTTACCTGGAAGATTGAATAGATCGTCAATAATTGCTTCACGCCTGCTGCGACTTGATAGGGTATCCTCTCCAAGTGCTAGAGCTATCATTGTCATGGCAGCGATTTGACTTGTATAGGCCTGTTAATGAAAATAACAAAGGAAACCCACCAACTCAGTCATACTATACAATTCATGCAATGTTATCCAAATAGTAACAGCTTATGATATGCCAATAACATGATATACTAGGTTGTGAGAAAGCAAATTACCAAGGGTGCAGGCAAGTTAATAATAATTGGCCACAAGAAGTGACAATAATTACACTACCGCAAGCATTCAAAAAGTAGCATGTTTGTGCGGATTCTTGTCAAGTGGATAATGTAAGTAATGTTCTCAACTTGACTCACAGGTTTTCCTGAACAATAGAAATAAAGAAATCAGATTTAGTACCTTAGTACTTGCTACACCGATTTCACAGCCAGCATTGATGTGCACTCCGAAATGTGTGCCCCTAGCAATAGCACTACCAACAGTATTTGTGACTCCCACACAAAGGGCACCACATGATCTTGCATATTCTAGTGCCTGAAGTGTATCTGCTGTTTCCCCAGACTGACTCACGAAAAAAGCTGTGTCTTCTCTGTAAATGGGTCCTTGCCGGTCTAGTAAGTCACTGGCCAATTCCATAGTCACTGGAACACCTGAAGTTGAGAACCAAAGAACGTCAACAACCGATCACCATCGATAGTATTACTTGGTTAAGAACTGACGAAAACATGTGTACTACGAATCCACCACCCTCAACCTTTCTAAAAGTTGGAACTCTTGCCTCTGTCCACAATGAGTTAGTCATTTACAATTAAAAGCTGAAAACTGACGAGCATATTTCTAAATCCCTATTGCTGCTGTTTCTTTTGGGTTGACCTCACGACAAAGGAGAACTTCTTATATGTGGCTGACAGGACTTGAGAGACGCAAACCATTCACAATCAAATGCCACAAACAGGGAAGTCGAGCAACATGAGAAAATGCATTACTATTTTATGGCAAGTACCTGACAGCTCTTCCACAAGGGCTCGTGTTGCCAAACCGGCATGATAGCTCGTACCACATCCAATGAAAAGGATCCTCCTGCTGCGTCGAATTGTTCTCAAGTGATCTTTGAGACCACCCAAGAGAACACCCTTCACGTTATCACCTCCTCCTCGTATCAACCGACCCCTCATAGTTGTGGTCAACGAATCTGGCTGCTCATGGATCTCTTTCTGAGCAGATAAAGATACGCTGATGTGAACACATCATATTTGAAGGGAGAATAGAATATAGGATTGCAAATACTGGAGAATCAGCATATTACGAGGGATTTTCGATCCCATGTGGTACAAAACAAAAATTGACACGTCATGAATATTATGAGCAATAAAATAACGTCAGAAACATGCATATATCTAGATAAGAAGATAGCTCGAAAACAGAACGCAAATAAAGTTTGCTACCCATGGCTTACAAATTCACCGCTTCAGAAATTTATTAGCGGACCTGCATGTAATAGTCGTAGTTTCCCTTCTTTATCTGCTCAACTTCCATAGCTAAAATGGAAAGGGCACGCTCTATTGAGGCCGGTCGTGGCAAGCCTCCCTTTGCAGTCCTTGCCTTTCCCGCTTCAAACTTATAAATCCGAACTGCTCCATTCTGCATACAACGGGACCCCGATGATCACGCAAATGATCAATAACAGATTCTACGATCAATTAAGCCCTTATAGCCCTTACAGTGATCAAATAGTTTTTCATTTTATTAGTTAGAACTTCATGGCAAGAAGGAGGTCGCTCCAGCAATAATTGCAGTAGCAGCCATGCACACACATAAACGAGCTTGCCGCATCATATGATGAATGGATGTATCTAGAAGAATAAAAAGGATGTGTACTAACCCGGATATGCAAAACCTCGTTATCTTCAATCACCATGACCTTTTTCGTGTGCTCCACCACAGCGCTGGCATCACTGGCAATGTAAAATTCTTTTGGTTTGTCGCCATCTTTGGCTAGCCTCAGCTCAGTTTCAACAAACGCACCTCTGTTCTCAGCTTCTCCTACCTCCTGCTCGTGTCAATTAACCCAAATCGTCAGCAGACTGAACAATAAGACTATAACCCAAAGATAAGAAATCAACTGAGATGTTCTAAAATATTGATGCCGATGT
Source organism: Physcomitrium patens (assembly GCF_059467195.1). NCBI lineage: Eukaryota > Viridiplantae > Streptophyta > Bryopsida > Funariales > Funariaceae > Physcomitrium > Physcomitrium patens. The sequence continues at coordinate 7,392,845 of NC_143410.1, forward strand.
GATGGAAGCTGCACATTTAGGAGCATACCTTCACACCGAGTAGTAATGGGCTACCACATTTGCAAGCGACGAGCTCATTTGGATAGTGAGGGCTTTTGAAAATAAGAGCATAGGCCCCTTCGATCTGTCGCATCACCTCCATAACGACTTGGCTAAATTGAATCTCTTTGCCACCTGAAAAATTATCACCTCCGTTCCATTATTGATGAAAATACACAAGGGAACAGCTATAACCGAATACAATATACGAGTCATTAATTGCATACACCAGGGATGAGCACTCCAGCCAACAATATATAAGTTATTCTACCCTCGTGTAGGTCTGCATTAAATGGGCGAAAAATTAGTCTCAGCAAGCTGCAAGAATATGGGATCTCTGTACACAGGTTCAAATAAAAAACCACATAAAACTGACCTCCATCTCCAGCCCTGGTATCCTCGGTTAAAGAATCATAAACAAATTTCGCAAGCTTAGGTATAACCTCCGTATCCGTGTCTGATTCGAATTCAAAACCATGACGCAGAAGAGTTTCCTTCAAAACCTTCAGTTCAAAAACGAAAAGTCCATGAGCAAGCGTCCCCCTCCCCCAACAGCACGCACACCCATACAGAAAAAAGAAAAGGACAAAAACTAAGCATTTCAAGGAAAGAAGATAAACTGGATATCATAAACCAAGAAAAGCCTGTGACAAGCATTATTATATCAATTAATAATGAGGAGTGATTTAATCCATGGAGAATGATATAAATTTTCAAACTAAGAATATCTTCACAGGCTGAAATGAAGGTTTAAAACCCATTCTGCATCCCAGAAAGAGTAGCAGGTTGTCGAATACCGGTAATAAGAGATGTTTCTTCAAAAAATAACGAAAGAACAAAGAAAAAGGTTCGATGTAAGCAACTCGTGTATCTGAGGAGGCATCGAGTCGTAAGGAGCAATACCATGAAATTTGTGATGATGCCATTGTGCACTACAAGAAACTCATTGCCCTTTCCTGAAGACTGCGGATGACCATTTCGGGGAGATGGTGGACCGTGAGTTGCCCACCTCGTATGTGCGATTCCAGCGTGATTCTTGAATGCGTGATCAAGGCCCAAATCAGTCTCATTCACATCTGTGTCCATCGATCAATTTCGTGAATACTTCATCACCACGATCACAGCTACGGTTTTTCATTCCAACAATCAGCAATTCTTTCGTGCTTCTTAAAGGTTGGCGGTTGTTGCTTTTGTTTAATTAGGATTTCGAAAACGTACCTCTGTACACACTTGCAACAAGCTTTTCAATCTTGCCCTCCTCGCGAAATACGAGCGGAGTGGACCCAGGTACGGCCAAGCCGCGCAATTTCGTAGGACCATCATCCCCGTCGGAGTCAATGGAAATTCCAGCGGAGTCGTAACCACGATATTCCAGGCGCCTCAGGCCATTGAAAAGAACTTCTAATATATGTCGTCTCTCCCTTGAAACATTGCAATTTATGTAAGCAAAGATACCACACATGTTTCTCTGCTGCCCAGCAGCAATTCACGCCCTAAGAAATAAGAAGGATAAGGGTGCCCCTCTCCAGCCTTGAGTACTCTCAAACTGAAGCAACAACTCAACTTTGTCTTTCAAAAGATGAATTAGACGAGAGCCCTTCCCTGCATCAATATAATCCCAGCGAGGGTCAATTCTACTCCTTCCCCCTAACAATTTTTCATGTGGGAAGAGATTTTTAAACTAATGTGAACCCGAACCCGAAGAAGCGCAATGATCTAAACAAAAATCTCACTGAGAATCCAACAAGTTCACCGACCACGAGAACCCGCACCAACTCAATAAAAATAAAACACCAAAACATCAGGCAGTCACCGACTGTTTACCACACATACCAATTCTCAACCGTCGACTTTTCTACCAATGTGGGTTCTCTCAATTGCCCCGAAACAGAATACTAGATCCCAATGATCGCACCCCTAGTATAAGAATCGCCACTGGGTCAAGTCCGTGTGCACCGCAATGTCACGAAACTGGACACACGAGGGAGCTCTTCCTCTTTCACGACTTTGCCTTTTTTCAAAAATCGAGACCCAAATTAGAAATAGCTGGTGCTGGTGGCTCCATCGGACCCGCCAAAACAATCGACATCGGTCACGGCTCGATTGTTTCCCTCACCTCGCATGTCGGAATTTCTGCGCCATCGAGCCCGTTTTTACCCGCGCAAGCGGTGGTGCGAACCGGGAGGGTCGCACGTGGACCGATCGGTACGTAGAGTGCCCGGTAGGTATCCAGTCAGGCAGGTCGCTATTCACCATCCAGAATGGCCAATCAGAAACTACTGCCACGTCACGGATTCAGTGCAGAAATCCTTTGGAAAGTACACATGGGATAATGCAAGTGATTGTCGTAGACCGTGACAACATTTTGGCCATTGATTCGCTTTTTTCTTTTATTCTCATTTCCTTTTACTTCTATTGTAATTTTAGTACATATTTTCTTGGTGTAGATGTGTATTAAGTTCCTTGTAATAAATACACCAATATTTATGACATGAGCTGCATATTTCATTTGTGGACTACATTTCATTTACTTAATAATTATTTAATTTTGTAATTTTGTTTGATTTAAGATATAAATCACAATTGAAAATTGTTTTCTTTTATTTTACTACAAATTATATCTAACATTCTACCTTAAATTTTTGAAAGAGTTCCTGTAACAATTCATTGATATTTTCATATTTAGAAAACATATAAATATACTTAAAGTTTTAAATTAAAAAAAAAAAAAAACATAATATATAACATAATATAATATAATATGAAGCTAAATTTATATATGAAATTAATTTGGATATCCAATTAGCAAAACATATATATATATATATATATGCAATAAATTTAATATGTCACATGATATATCATCTTTTTGTCAAGGACATGAATAAAAGCAAAACTCTAAAGTAGCACAATATTCCCACACAAAATGTGAAAGTGGACAAATCAAAGATAAATGTAAGATAGAAATTCAGATGGCTATTGCCAAATACAAAGAAATAATAACTTCCTAAACTAAGACAAGAACCTAAGAAAGGCAATGACAAGGGTGAAAAAAATTTAATTTTGTTTTTATATTTACTATCTAACTATAAAATTATGTAGTGACATTGTATAGGAATATTTGTGAAGATTGCATTATATCTTCTATAATTGTCTATGTTTTATATATAAACATTGCATTCTATCTTTTATCATTATTTGTAATTTTTATGTATTTTTTGCAATAAGAAAATAGATAATTAATAATGAAATAATTTAACTCTAGAGTTATCATTTATTAAGTTATCAAATGAAATATTAAGATTGTTACAATCTTTAAAACAATGTCATAGAAATAAAAATCATCAAGAACAATACTTTATTCTTCAAATAGATGGTAAGGCATAACACCTTTGATATCATGACTTTCAAAGAAAATCTCAATGTTTGGTGATATTATTAGAAGTAGAAACCATTCTTTATGGTATTTTAAATGCTTTATTTAAAAGAAGTTGTAAAGACTTGAATAATGATCAAGTAACAAGGTAGTTGTCTTATCATAGTATGGAATACTATTGATGGTTGAAATGACCTATCAACTACTTTCAAAGAAAACAAAGATCAAAATATATCGCTAATACAATTTGTTGTATCTTGAATTTTTATAATATGTAGTGGTTATAAAAGTCCATAACATTAATGATAAGGAGTTTTTAATTTTAAACAAATATCACATGATTATATAAAGTCTTTAAGTGCATTTCACATTTAGAACCAATAAAACTTTCTTGAAGTAAACTCTATTAACTTGTTGTATGCAAAATATTATAAAGTTAAAAAAAAAAATAACAAATTTGAAGAACGTGTAATTATGCTTTGCCTTTTAAAATATATAAGAAACCTTTGAAATAGAGAAGATTGTTTTTAAATTCAAACTTAGAAGCATCATGAGATTCAAAAGAATTATTGTTTGATATCATGCACAAGATGATCTTAGGACATATTTGATTAAATTTGATTATAAAATATTAGATTAATAGCCAATAATGATTTCATTGTTTAAAGATGAAATTGCTTTTGCTTCAAAAGAATTTTATCTTTTTATCACAAGCTACATCTTTTTATTTTGCCAAAAGTTAAAAATATCTAAAAATGGCATCTAAAAAATCTTATTTTTTAAGCCAATAAATAAAATTGATATAACTTTTAACAAAGATTAACTCCAATATAATTAACAACAATTCAAAATGTGTGGTGATATAAAATACTCAAGGTTTTTATTATGTGTATAAACAATCACTAAAATAGAAGCACCTTCTAAATAATGGCGACATTTTTAAAATAAACCCATAATTGTAAGAAGTTTTTTGTTGTAGATCTTATAATTGATCTTTACTACCAAAATTTTTCTTGAATAAAAAACTACTAGGTGAAGTTTATCACATTGTCCCATTTGTAATAATATCACATATAAAACAAAATCTAATACATTTTTTTCTATAAAAAATACCTTAAAAAATTAACATATTATAAGATTGATATTACAATAAAAAAATATCTTCAAAACTTTAAATATTTCTATAGCTTCTTAATTTCAGTCAAGCTTGATTGTATGAATCAAATGTTTAAGGGGGGCTACAACTTCAAAAATATTCTTTATAAAAATTGAATAGTAATTGACAATCTCAAAAAATATATATATTTTTTTTTTACCATTCTTAAAATATTACAATCCATGATATTCTAAAATTTCTTAAGATCCATTATAAGACCATCATTTGAAATGATATATCTTAAGAAATCAACATAAGTTGTATGAAATACACTCTTTTTCATCTTGGCATAGAATCTAATATCTTTAAGTTTTTGAACACATAAAAAATATAAAATTCATACTTTTTAGTATTTTTAAAGTAGATTAAAATATTATTTATATAATTAAAAAAATAATAATCCAAAAAATCTCTAAAAATATTATTTATTGCATGTTGAAAAATAACAGACATATTTGTGATTTCAAAAGATACAACATTGTATTTAAAATGTCTTTACTTTTTGATAAATATATATATTTATTTTAATAATTAACTATATAATTAGGTAGAAATAGATAAAATAGATTAATTTCATAATATCTTCTAGAAAATATTACTAAAGCTTTATAAATATAATTTTAATTTTATACATATTTATATTTGATTGATAGGTTAAAAACTTGATCAACAAGTTAACAACATGTTATACATATTTGTAGCTTGTAGAACAAGCTAACTATGTGGTGTACATATAGATAATTTGCCTTGTAAGATAAGATATGTGTCTTGTAAAGTTAACATATATTGGAGGTCCTATAGAACATCACCATGTAGCTTTCAGTTATATAGTATATATGGAGGCAAGAGTGAAGCCTTCTTCACTCTTGTCAATGCATTTTTAATCTTCAGTTTTGTTTCAAGACTTTTTTGTCTTCTTATCTTTGGAAATAGCCATTCTAGTTCAATTTGTTACCATCTTTGATTGATTTTTTAGTCTTTTCAAGTGACACTAGAGTGTATTGAGACTTTCTTTCTTTGAAATTCAGGTCTTTGATAATATTTGGTTTAAAATGTAGGCTTTCATTTACCTCTTTTTTTTAATGTGTACTAGATTGTATATTTATTGTAAATATGTTTTTATATTGATCTTAGCTTGATTTATTTGATTAAGAAGTCTTATTATCAAAGATATAAGATATCTATTTTTTATGTTAATCTTATCAAGTCTTTAATAATCTATCTAAATCTTTAATGATTTATTCATTTTCTTTACAAATAAGATAGAGTCTCTTGCTAATGATTTTGATTGTTATATGAAGTTTTTAGTCAAGTTTTTAATAATACATTCCTTGAATAAAGCTATTTCATTTTGTGATAAGCTATAGATTGGTTTAAATGGTAGTTGAGTTTTTTTTTTGAAGATCAATTAATTAATCATAGAATCAATGCTATATATTAATTATATATTTTTTTCAAAAATAGCTTGATAATTTTGATATTGGCTTAGAATGCTACTTGAAGACTTTCCACAATTAGAACTATATGTGACATGAATAATAAACATAATTACTCTTTTATAGCATGCATGAAAGTTCTTATTCATAAAAATAAAGCTTTGGCTATATTTAATTCATGTCTTTTTACTTAGTTAGAAAATTCTTAGTTATATTATGAAAAAATTTGAGATTATAAGAAATCTAATCTATCAAATTTAATCTATACTTTTCTAACTACAATAAGTCTATAATAATTAGACAAGAAAGAGATCTAATTATTATTAAATACTACTAAATTTTTGCAACTATTTTTTATTATATTTATAGGAATAATTTTATCTATAATATCTCAACAAAAAAAAAATGACAACCATCTATGGTTTTTAAATGCATAGACTTAGTTTTCTTTGCAAAAGTATGATATGTCTTTGAACAAAGTCTTTATTTACAAAACAAATTGAAGTTCTTAAATATAAGAAGATAGAAGCTTTGTAATTTTTAGGTCATAAATAAAAATTTATTGTAAAACAAGGTAAATATTTTAAAGAGAGAATATGAACTTTATTATATGTTGTACAAAATTATAATTATACAATCCAACAAGATAAAAAAAAAAAAAATTGATGTATTATCTTTATTGACAATCATATTATTATTTTTTGTAATTATATCATTTCTATATACAATATTAAGTAGTGTGCTTAGATTCTTTAGAATATAAGCACAATTTTTCTTGATAATATTAATTTTTTTTACTTGATCAAAGGTTTAAAATATACTACATTAATTTGTATGTTGTTTACTTCTAAATATATATATATATATATATATGTATATATATATATATATATATATTAAAAAGATATTAGTATTGCTATTGAATTATAAAATGTAGAAGCATACTCATGCGGCTTTCAAATTGAAATTGATAAAGCTGATTGTTACAAATTATATCAGAATCAATTGTTTGACTTAATATTTAAAGATTGAATAAATTCAATATCAAAAAAATTTCCTCATATTATAATCGATAGAAAAATTGACTTATGAGTACAATATCATTCTATTTAATATCAATTACAAGTTGTTAGAATTGTAAAACATACAATAATATTTAATAATTTTTTTGATGCAAAGTACAAATCTTTTTAGTTGCAATAAAAATTGCATCATATTTTTTTTTATTTATGATTGGAATTTTGCCAAAACATCTTCTAAATCATCTAATATTATATCATATTTAAAATAATAAAAAAAAAGATTATGATAAATATGAATTTAAACGTAATGTTCAATGAACCTAACTTATGATCTAAAATTTGATAACTTTGAAGTTGAAGTTCAATCACCACTTGTATTAGATTGATAGATCTTTAAAATGTTGATCTTATATGATTGAAATTCAAAAACAATAAATTTCTTTTTTCTTTGATACTTGAACAATATTCTACTATAGGAGAAGTAATATGATTTAGTGTAGATTATGAAATATCTCCAATTATCTGTATATCATTACTTCCAACCAATCTTGTCATTTTTTTAGTGGTAAATTGAGTTAATGCATTGCAAGCATTAATTTCCTTGTTTGCTCTTGTATTTGCACTGTTTCATCTCTCATTTTAATGAATTATATTATATTAATACAATAAAAATGAAGATGTCTAATGATACTTTATACAAGTTGAAAAGAAGACTCAAGAATAAATAATTTTTTAAAAATATTATCAACTTAGAAGTGAATAATCTACAATATCTAATATGCTTATGACTCATCAAAAATAGAAATAATCAACTTTTAATTAAGAAAAGATAAAGATTTTTATAATATAAGTAAATTCTTATCAATCTATTAAAAACAAGAAATTAAATAATGTAATTTAAAAAATGAGATGTGTCTCAAAAAAAGATGATATAAAAATAATGAGAAAGTATGTATACCCAAGAAGAAACTTGAATGATTATTACCAAAGAAAAAAAAGCTATAGATCCTTAAAATAAAAATAAAATAAAATAAAGTAAAATAAAAATTACTCTTACTGTATCTTAGCTAATAAAAAAAATTGTGTGGTAATGTTCTATAGATCATCCAACATGTGTCCAATTTACAAGATTTACATCTTATTTATAATATAAGTTTCCAATATGTATGCTATGTAGCCAACTTATAAAGCAAGTGGTCAATATATGCAGCCTATAGCCAACTAATTAGCTAAGTTTTCAACCTATCAATCACCTAGAAGCACTTAGAAAGTCAAATCTGTATCTATAGATTTTTCAAAATTGATTTTTTACAAGATATTACTAAATTTATCTATTTCTATCTAACTCTTATTATTTAAGTAAATACTTGTGTTAATACATATGTCTATGATACATTTATATTTCTATAGGTGTAGTAATAATACTTCCAAGATTCACATTAGTATTACATGAAATTTTTGTCCTAATAATATTCACAAGCTTGTGAAAATCTCCAATTATAGCAAATCTATTTTCACTTCTACCAAGTATAGCATCCAATATTATTTTTCTTTTTTTTGATATTAAAAAACTTTAAAAAAATTAAAAAGTTGAATTTAAAAAAAATAAAATAAAATAAAATAAAATAAAAATCAACCTCTAATATAAAAAAACAATCTCTACAAAGAAAAATAGTTTGATCTTTTTGATCAAAGATTTGATGTCATAAAAATAAAAAAATATTAATTCAAGGGTGAATAGTTTGTAATATTTAAAACACAAGAATAAGTAGTAGAATAATTCATTCACTTGTAAAACAAAAAAAGAATAAAAAATTATGACCATTATTAAATTGTCAAAGACATGAATTATAGCAAAATTCTAAAGAAGCAGTATACTCTTAAAACACTTAAAATGAGAGAGTATAAAATTAAAAGATATAGATATATATATATATATATATATATATAAACTAAAATAGCTACTACAAAATATAAAAAGACTAGAGATTCTTCAGCTAAATACAAGAAAGGCATGGATAAGAACAAAGAAGGCCTCATACTTGCTTCTATGTACATATATATTATGAGACAAAGAAACTTCATGACGACATATTTTAGATCAATCAATATGTATCTAACTTAAGAAATAGATGTCTAACTTATAAGGTAAGTTTTTTACATGTGTCTTATATAATGTACTAATATTCCAAGTAATCAACATGTGCAATATATGGCCAATATATAAAACAAGTTGTCAATATGTATAATACATGGACATTTTGTTGGCTAAGTTTTCAACCTAATATTTACCTAGAAACACTTGAAAGTTCATATTTGCATCTATATAGCTTTTAAGAAGCTTCTCTATGAGTTATTATCAAATTTATTTATTTGTACTTCTACCAAATCTTTCTTATTTTAATAATTATCAATATCAATGTTTATGTCTATAACAAAAAGATATCATCTACATGAATATTATTATTATTATTATTATTATTTTTATTAAATAATCTAAATATTTGTAAGAATTTTATTATTATTATTATTATATTCAAGTATAATATCTAAAATAAAATAGCTCAGATATTAATCTCACAAAAATATAAAAGTAGAGAATTTAAAGACCTCAAAAAACAAATTCTATGTAAACTAAATCTTTTTTCTTTTCTTGCTTGAATATTACCAATTATTTTTATGATTAAAATTTTTTTCTTTGTAGACTTTATGTGTGTTTATAAATAATTGGTAGGTTAACAACTTAGTCAATAAATTAACAACATATTATACATTTAGCCATTTATATTACAGATTGGTTATGTAGCAAACATGATCTTAAAAATTAGACATATGTCCCACGAATTGGACATGTGTCATATAACGCATATGACATTGACATGTAGTTTTTTAATAGATAATATATATAGAAGCAAAAGTAAAGACTTCTTTAGTCTTATCAATAATGTTCTTATACTTTATCTTAATTCAAGTCTTTCTAGTCATTTTATATTTAACAAAAATAGATTTAGTTTTAATTTTATATCTATTTTTTAATTATCTGTTTTTTTTTCTTTTTGCAATATAAGAGTATATTATTATTATTAGATTTATTTATTTATTCATGTCCTTTACATCTATCTATTTAGTATGCAAATGGAAAAGTCTAATACAAACAATAATCTTTGATATATATATATATATATATAAAATTAAATCTTTATTTAAAAATCTATAATATCCTTAAAGTTTCATTCTACATTTTAGTAATATTTTAGTATATTCTTATTTTATAATATACATATTTTTTTATCTTCTTTTGTTTTAGTTGATAAGTATATTTTTTTATATATTATATAAATTTATATGTTTGATAATTTTTATGTCTAAATTATGTATATCAAAGTTTGATTATTTTTAATAAAGAAAGGATTATCTATTTTTGATAGAAACTTAAAAGTAATTAATAGATTTTAAATTATTGTCTTTTAAATTAAAATTAATTTATATTAATATTTTTATTTTCTTTTCTTTTATTATATTTTTGTATCTTTTTTTTAATTATTTGATAAGAACATCTATATATATATATATATATATATCTCATGAAATTCATAAAAATAAATAATTTCATAACAAAAAATAGAAGACCAAATGAAAAAATATAATGCTTGTAATGCATCAACTTTATTTACCACTACAAATCGATATTAAATAATAATTAATTAAGAAAGTAAAAATATGGTGAGACTTTCTTTAACAATTGTACTACTAATTCATTTATATTAATTAATATTTTTAAAGGTATAAGGTATCTTTTATAGAATTTTATTATTCTATAGTGTATTTATTTTTATACAGTTTCTTTTGCAGTACAAAATAAATAAATAAATGCCTTTATTAACACCAAGAGGAAAATAACTTGAGTAATAATTTAGAATTTGTAACTCATAAAAAAATAACTATAAAACAATGTTTTAAGAAATATGATTTTAATCGATACAAAATTTAATTGCCAAAAATATGTAATTGTTTGATTAGTAAGTAAAAAATAATTAACTTCTAAAATTAACAGTAATTCAAAAAATAAATAATAATAAGTATTTTACCTTTATCTTAGTAAATGATTAGAATATGGTTTTTTTTTTATTCATTTTTAGACTACAAAACTTATTTTTGGCAAACATGCTCTTAGTACATTATAATACAATTACTCCATATGTAAAGCTATTGTTAAAAAAGCATGAATTTGGTTATAATTTTGTCTCAGGTAAGACTTAAGATTCAAGTACTTGTTCCAATCCAAATAATAATATTTGTATACAAAATGCTATGGTTGGTGCTCAACCAAAGATCAATTTTTTTTCTTACAAGTCTTTGACAACAAAAACATAAATAATATCTTATTGACCAATTATTTTATTGGGTTTCATGACAAAAATGTCATGTTTATAATTTATATTGCCAAAAAATATTTTATCAATTACTCTAGAAATTTTAAATTTCATATTATTAAGAGGCCGATTAACTATTTTTTTACTTTTTTTTTTTTTTTTTTTTTTTTAATATGGTATTTGGATTTGTGAAACTAAATTTCTTTACTTTTAAATAAATAAAAAAATCAACCTAATGACTTTGCAATATTTTTATCTAAAATATATTTTCTTAAAAAAATTCAAGTTAAACTAGTATTGATATATGGGCAATGTCCAAGTCCAATATATTTATTGCGAAATCTGATTTAAAAGCAACCATCAACTATGGAGAATATTGTAATACTGAAGCTTGCAAATAAGACATGAATCTATTCAGTCCACCTTTGTTTGATTATCTTGAAATTTTCCTAGTAATTTGTTTTACTTTATCCACTCTTCTTGTTTTTGTTTTGTATGTTTGGTTGTTTTTGTTTTTGTTTGTTTATTTTATTTATTTTTTTTGTGGTGGATGCAGCAGCAAAAAAACACATTTTGATATTATTTATTTAAAATTTTATTACTTCTCACTATTGAAGTGAGTAGTTTACCATACTATTCTAATTTATTGGATATTGCTTGATATGCAATAACAACAATGTGTTTGATTTATAGAATTTTTATATAAAAATAAACATATATTAAATTATTAACTCAGTTTAAAGTAGTTTTCTTTGGATTCCAACAACATTGCTTCCAGTAGAATTCTTTAACATTGCCAAGTATATGGTTATTAGAACTATCAAACAATATACAAGGCACAATGTGGTTATGCTAATGTAACAATCAAACAATATACAAGGCACAATATGAAATGATATAGTTTTCAAATCAAAATGAAAACAAAGAGGCAAACAGGTGTGTAACACACAAGAATCTGCCAAACAGTTTGGGTGATTAAAATTATTGTTATTATTATTTTTTGATGCAGATACCTTTGTTATAACTTCAATGTGGATTTATGTTAAATAGACCCAAGTTTTTACTAAATTAACCTACCCATGATGAATGTGGTTGGTTTCATTGGTGTCAAATCCAATAGTGGAGAAATGAATATAAATGTCATTTTATTTTATTTTTATTTTTTCTTCATGATAGTTAGGATGAGTGGGTCAATTCAGTAAAACCATCTGTCTGTTTAACATTCCCCTATTTTTTATTGTAACTATTATTAATATTTTGTTTTTTTTACTTATCATCAACTTGCAATGCTATAAAAATGATGTTCAGGCTTTCACCAAAAATGTTGAATGAAAGTATTGTTTTATAAAGATTTATTGAGAAATTCATTACTCAATCATTGTTTCGTCTCTTTTCTTCTAATACCACCACATTAACTTTTTCGCATTTTGATTTGCACTACATGATGTGATTGACCTTTTTACCATGTGTGCAAAGAATTTGCTCTTCTCCAATAGCCTCAGCCCTCTCACATGAGCCAATCCAAACACACCGTTCGGCATCGCCACGTCGGCCAGCTTTTTACTGCGTCGACCACCACGTCAGAGGCCCTCTTGGACCTCTATCCACGTCAGCCACTTAATGCATGCCACCTGTGAACCGCTCGGTGGGAGCGAGTTATAATAGCGGGGAACTACATCTCCTCGGTTTCGACAATCTTTGGTTCTCGAGTACTGTCGTCTGCGGCATCGCTGCAGGGGCTGAGCGCGGTCCCTTAGGGGAGAAACTGGATCGCATCGGCCCTAATTCTGAGCCTGGAAGCCTCCACAACAGTTCTCCCTGTGCGCGACCTTTCACTTATCGTTACAAGCTTTCTAACGAGCCCGTTTGCGTGCATTTTGGCCTCCTGCAGCGATTGTTCTATATACCCTAATTAAACATTTCATTGATTTAGTGCACACGCGGTTGGTGTACATGTTATATCGTTAGGGGTGGCGAATTCGGTTTTCTTTAGCAGGTTTTTGGTCCGTTTAATTGAGCGTGGAAGTCGGCAGACGAGCTGAAGCTGTGACAATAGTATGTCTCAATTACGTCAATTTGCATTTCCTGCTTTGTTAGGTGCTATGTGCATGATTCTTCGCGTTAGGATGATGCGAGAAGTGTTCGATACGTTTGGTCGATTGTCGCTTGGGTGTTCCCTTCTCTGAATTAGGTTTTTTGTGTTCAGATTTTGAGTTCATTGATGTAAGTGCTGTGTAAGTATCCTTCTTGTACTGAATCGCGTTTTTTTTTTTTTTTTTTTTTTTTTTTTTTAATCGTTGTTGGAACAATGCGCTTCAAAATTCTGTGCATTCAGCATGTATGCATGCGCTGACCAGGCAATGCAGAGTGAGGTGAGGTGAGGCGAGTCGATTGTCTTCTCTTATTTCTGCTGGAGTGTGATATATAATGAATTGAAGTGCAACCACTGACACATTCTAGGTTTGTTATGAATTAGAGAGATATACTATAGAGCGTTCGTTCTTGTCCCACAATCTTGCTCGTACGTTTTAAGGCGAGGTTATGATAAGAGCACTGGTTAGAATTTAGTTTCTTCATCTAGGGTCAATGCTAGTTCAGTGTTAAACCCTCTGTCTAATTCTTCACGTTGCTTCTGAGACCCGGAATATCACTTTACCTTGTTTCCAATGAGAATCTTGAATAGTTGTGAGTGACTAGACGTTGGACGTTTCAGCCAGACCTGCGTATAATATGCAACTGCTTTCAACCAGAATCAGCGAGGCTAGTCTTCAAGAGTGTATAGGAAACACTATGTTCAGGGCGATTGTTGCAATTAGTCGCAAATCTTTGGTATTGACGGAATTTCAAGAACACGACACAATTCTCTCAGCCTGTATGCTACTGCCATGTTATTATTTACGTTCCAATCACATGTCCGCGGAATATTTAATTGAGTTTCATGTTTACGAGACTGCAGGGTGGTGTGCAAACTGTAGCGCGGGACTTCCCTCGAGTAACTTGTACCTCATTCATATAATGATGATTTTACTTCGAATGGTGGAGACGAAATAGAAATACAGCTTCTCAATAGTGGTTGTATCCTGTCGCCACTTTCATTACCTGAATGAGGTTTGGGCATATTATGCAATGTCTGAGAAATTCTTAGGACTCCGTAAGTTTCAGTTGGTGAGGCTTTGACCTTGTTCGAAAGCTTGGAGTTCGGCAAGAGGTTTGTTACAAGATGGCAGGACGGGCAAATGGTCTCGTCAAGGGCACGCTCGCACCGTTGGCATTAACTGCCATTTCTCCTGAAGACCGTGCAGCGAAGCTATTGCAGGAAAAAGCCGAAGCAGAAAAACGGTTAAGGGAAGCCGAAACAAGGCTTAGAGAGGCCATTCAGGAACTCCAGAACAAACAGAATGAAACTGGAGATGGGTTTGGGGATTCTTTTAGTGGTCGCCATTCACTCTGCCCGCATGGGGATTCATGTGTGGCCAATGCCGTGGGAAGCTTGTGCCAGAGTTTCCTACTTGCATATGGTGTTCGAGTTGGGATAGGAGTCATTCTTAGAGCTTTTAAGCTCATTAAGAAAAAGCCTTTTTACACTGTCCTTGACCTGAAGGTACTGCGGTGACTCTGGTTTGTATACCTTTTTAATGATCAATTATTGCTACTACTTTGCTTCTTAATATACTTTGCAATGTGTATAATTATGCGTAGTTATTATGATGCTTAAAATGAGGGAGTATGATACAGAGAGCATCAGAAAGGGTGCGTTGTTGTATTTCCTGACATGTGAGAAATGTCTCGCTTGTGTGGCAGCTTCTTTTATCCGAAAAGGATCTTATAGTTAGGGAGGAGGCTTGTCGAACGGGTCTTTTGTTTGGAGGTTTCACAGGGGCTTTTCATTCAATCCGTTGTCTTCTGAGAAGAACACGTAACAAGGAAACGCCAATCAATGGGTTTGTTACTCAACGTATGCCCTTTTATTTTGGATACAATTCTGTCGCTTCATAATTAGTCTTCACTCGCTCATGTCAACGGCTTTTTTTTCCCTCGTCTGATCCATGATTCTTGCTCTTGTACTGTATTACCTTGACACAGTATTATCATGGTATATATTGAATACTTTTCATTTCCTTACGGGAAGTTGAGGAGCTGTATAATTCACAATTCTAAAACAGTGCATGTGATGTAAATGAGATGAAAGAGATATGCTATACAGCCTTTTAGAAATGTCTCTCAATGGAATGTAGCTTCCTTCTGTTGCAGCATTATGAAGTGTAATGATGTCATTGTCAAATATGTAATGTTGTACACTGTTGTTTGACGTCATTCTTTTTGAATATGAAGTACGTCATTTTATTCATGTAGTAATTGAGCAGACATTCTTTTTCGCAGTTTTGTGGCGGGAACTGTAGCTGGTCTCTCTGTATTGGCTTTGGATGATTCCAGTAGAAGGCGAACTTTTGCATTGTATCTTTTGGCCAGGGTAGCACAGGTATATATGATATTTTGTTGAATTTCCTGTTTGGTGGGTCTCAAGTGTATGTGGATAGTTAATGAGATGCAACCATCATTATTTGAAGGATCTGCGCGATGGATGGTTTTCTTTAAGGTTCATATGCTAGAAGATATGTGAAGGTTTTCTTTGCAATGTGATATACCTTCAGAGGATATTTTCATCTGTATTCTCGGCAACTTGCCATGTGCAGTGTGCGTACAATTCTGCGAAGGCTAAAAATAAGTTTCACTTCTGGGGTAGTAAATGGAGTCACGGCGATACATTATTGTTCAGCTTAGCATCTGCTCAGGTGTGTTACAGAGGGTCATCGAAAAAGGGATAGTTATGTTAACTGTTTTTCACATTCCATGAATTCTTGACATGAACCTCCAAGTTCTTGTTGGTAGTCCTCTTCATTATAAGAAACTCAGACGTGGTTTGTAAGTGCAGATTATGTACGCCTATGTTATGCGTCCAGAGACCCTTCCAGAATCTTATTTAGAGTTTATTACGAAAACTGGACCGATTGCGAAGCCTACGTTGAAAGCTGTATGTGAGAGCAATCGAGGTGTTCCAATCGATTTACGAGCTTTATCAGCATTTGTTTTCGAAAGAACAGGAGTTGCTGGACCACTGGGTCTGAAATCTGATTCACCAATTATTCCTTGCACTGGTATACACCCCCAGACAACTTCATGTCTGGCGCACAACAGCAAAGCTACTCGGGCAACATTCAGAAAAACATTCCCACTCTATTTGTCACTCACATTTGTGCCCTTTGTAGTTTTAAATATCCAGAAGGTACGCTTTTTATATGCGAGCATCTACCTTCTGTTTAACCATTGCAAAGGAGCTCCATGATCAGCTCAAATGTGCCCGTTTCTCATCTTTCTCTGTGTGTTTGATCATCTACAGTTTATGCATGCTCCCCTTCACACCTTTTGGAATGCCTTGAAGAGTGCAACACGCTCCACATGTTTTCTTTCAGCATTTGTTGGGATTTATCAGGTGATTTGTTCGTGCTATATTCCTGATTCCAATCTTGGTTTTTCGATTTTTTGCGACTGTGCAATATACACAAGGGGTTAATAAACCTACGTTTGCCAATCTGCACAAGATGTTTTCATTTGCAACGTTCTTGCCCGAAAAATTGATTCATCAAATAATCGTATGAGTTGGAGAAGAGTAGGAGATTTCTATTTATGGCTTCTTCCTTGGCTTACGCAATACAGTTCTGCGGGTGCTCAAAATAGCTTCAAAGGTTTTTGACTTGAACGATTTTCGCGTTGGGATTTGTCTGCAGGGTGTAATTTGTCTTCAGCGGAAAGTGGCCACGAGGGATCACAAGCTAGTGTACTTCTTTGCTGGAGCTATTGCAGCTTTGTCTGCATTGATTGAAAAGAAAAACCGCCGTTCAGAGCTTGCCCTTTACACCCTGCCTCGTGCTGGTGACTCTCTTTGGTACATCTTGGTAAATCGTCATGTTTTGCCTAACATCAAGCATGCGGAAGTGAGTATTGGTTCTAACTCTTCATCTACATGTTGAGCTAGTCTCAAGTTGATTTAATCAGAAGTGGGCTTGGAGTTTCAGGTTAATCAGTATTATTATGCTCTATAAGACTTAAAACTTATGAGATGGACGACAAGGGAAGCTAATGTTGATTACTAGTTGCTAATTCTTTCTTCCTTGATCTTGGATCTGTGCAGGTAGCACTGTTCTGCCTGTGCATGGGTTGCATCATGTACTTTCACGAATACGAGCCTGACACGATGGCACCCTTCCTGAGGGGTCTACTTACACGGTTCCTTAACCGTACAGGTACACCTGCCATGCACTCGTCGACGTCCTATTCTTACTTGCCTGCACTTGCGTCTTCTGATGACCGGCTCTCACCGCCAAGTGCGTCGACGTCACAGTCCGGTCACAATGTAAGAGGCTCTGCACCGTCATCACGTTCCCCTGGTTCTCCTTCTGTCGACGGCGGTTCACAGGGATCGAGAGATTCTCTAAAGACACCAGAAAGGCTCACCATTGAAGCTTTTCAAGGTCTTTGAGCATTCAGTGAAGAAAAGGTAATAGGAATGGAAGGTCCAGGTAAATTGAACTGATTCAACTAGATTATTTTTTAGGTGAGGTTTAACTGTGGTGGTTTTTCGCTATGCTCAAGGTAAAAAGGTTCATACATAAACAATTTTGCAACAGATCAAAAGGTTAAGTAGCGCATTATTCATCGGTTCTGCTTCTGTCTATATACAATAATGCATGCAGTAGCAGCAGTAGGTAGACTCCTTACAGAGAACAAAGGCGCAGGCTGGACGGATTCTTGGGATGATAGTTTGCTTTGCCCGAGCTTATCTGCAGGGAAACGAAGGTACCCCCACACATAGAGATCATAGATCGTCTTTGAAAGCTATGGCTGTTTTGTCAAGAACGCTTATTATGTTTTATTTGAGTAGACACTTGGGCAATTTTATTCGAAGCGGTCTGAAAATAGTAAGTTATAAGATTCATCAGTAGAGTTGACGCAGGCATTCGTGATACTTAGAGATATTTTCTTCAAGAGACTAAACCATTTCATTCTCCTATCTTAAACGTTGGGATTCTTCTGAATGTGACGTGCAATGTTCGCATTACAGCTGGTTCAAGTTAAAACTACAGCGTTTGTAGAAATGTTTTGGTTGTATTAGAAAGATTGAGTGAAATTGAACAACAGCAGGCTATCCGTTAAGCAATGCAGCGATTTAGACGACTTGCTTCGGTCAGTATGTATTGGTTCAGGTAGACAATGAAAAATTTACTTAGAGTCTTCAACCTGCGGTGAGATGCCCTTATTTAACCTATAGGGCTTATCCTGATCGGAGTTTAATAGAAACCATTATAAAAGAAGCTCATATAGCTCATGTGTGAGGTGTTATTTACATGGGAAGTTCGTAGGTCAAATAAAACTCTTCTAGAGATATTGTTAGCAGAGTCTGGATGACATTCCGACTCGTCAGGTACTAATCATCCTTCATGTGCTGAGTTTAATCAGTTTCAGATGCACCTACATGAGCATTACAGGTTGTAATCGAGACAAGCTAGTGTCTACAACCACAAAGTTTATGGAATCCGAGAATTAAAGTCAGAAGTGAGTCGTGTCAACACCTTTCAGTAAGTTTATCTTCGAGTCGACTCACTCATAGAGTGCTATGACTTTACAAAGAGCATCAGATTTAACTTGGCCCGTTGAATTTTTCCGACTCTATGAATTTCAAATTCTATGATACTTGGATAAATTGCTACTTCAGAAAACGAACTCTAGAGACCGTCCCTGGATGGAGACCTGGGGCCCGAAGCTGTCGATACCTCAACATTTATTTCTCTATTGGGGTACATTGCACGACTCCTCGATATTCTGTACACATACAGACACGATCAGAGAAGTTCAAAGATTCATTCTTTTTGGATTTGTGCACAATGCTTGACCATTTACTGTCAGAGTCCCCTGCTTTCGACGACAGTCGATTCTTAATAATTGGTTCAATGCAGATCAGCTGGATAACAAAAACAGGAATAAAAGAATTTCAATACTACTCTTCTCGAATCAAATCCCAATCAAGGGATCCGAACTCATGCTCGGAAACAGAAATGTCCCCTAGTTGCCTCAATTGATCGCGAAAGTAATCAACATGCGATAACGAACCTGCTCGTCCTGGTGTTGGAATTACACAAGATTCCAAGAAGACCGAACGTGAACATGACAGCTCTTGGAGATCGAAACTCACCTGATTTTCCTTGTTTGCCGTCATTGTATTTGCCGAACCTGTAGTGCACTTTCTCACGGCTCAGAGCCTGCGACTTGAACGGCTCCTTTAGGCATGAACGCACGACGACGGCACATCGACACGCAAACCAGATGTAAGTCATCCCCGCCGCTCGCCAGTAAGCTGAGCCAGTTTGCACGGCTGCCACTGCAGCTTTCTCTGCTTGTTGTGTGGCCATGGTTACTCGCCCTTTTCAGTGACTCCTCAACTCAACTACCTCCTAATTTCACTCGCCACCACCTCTACCACCTTAGCTCTAAACCTTCAACACCTAACAATCTCCCTAACAACCAAATTCTCTCACACAACGTCTGTAAGCCACCGAAAGTTCACAGAAAGCCACCACCCAGTCCTCAATTTCACGAACCGATTGTCCTAATCTCTCACAACAACACTGCGAAATCCACCCTCGGGATTAAAAGTGCCTGCGGAGATCAAAATTAATGACTTTGCTTGTAAAATAGAGCTTTCATAAATGCTCTGGTCTTCTTGAAACGAAATCGGGAAAGGCGGGCAATGCAGCTGCGGTTACCAGTAACAAAATCCATGCCCGCCAGCGCATCACCGCCCATCGTTGTTTGTCCAGCCATTTTCTGTTACGTCATTACCATTCAATTATTTTCTCGACGGAATTTGCTGGTGAAACAAACATGCTGGCCTTGACTTGCACGGAACTTTCCAAGCCTCGTCTTTCCGGTTTTACCCGCGTCCATGGTTAGGTCCACTGAGGTCCATTTATGGTGCTTAAAGCACTTATGGTGCATAAAGTCACTAGTCACTAGTGAGTTAATGTAGCAAAATTCTGAGATAAATAGCAAGTAATAGAATGTCAATTGCAAAGAGGGTCTCTTGTAGAGTTATTTAAGAAGAAATTCTAAAATAGAGACTTTCTTCTTAAATTAGCTAATATAAAATTATGATATTTTAATAGTAGTTTATTTTTGTAAAATATTATTTAGACTAGAAGCTAAGAGGGATCTTTGATTGAAGTCAATCCAAAAGAAAAAGAAAGAAAAATAATATTAGTTTTTTTACAAATAAAATAGAATAAAACCATTGAAGAAAGAAAAAGAAAAAAAGAAAAAGAAGGGAGAAGAGAAGATAGTGAGAAGGGCAAGAGGCTGCCCAGGAATGGCGGCAGCCTAGTTGTCGATAGCGGTCGGGGCTGCCCCGAATCTCTCCCCCCTTCTTCCTTGTTTTTCTTTTGGATTCTCTTTATAAAGGATCCCAGACTTTGTTGATAGGGAGTTCTGCCGTTGTTTTCGATGTGTGTGGGCTGCAATTCCCTTCTCTTCATACCATGGAAGTATTGTGGCAGAAATTATCTTTGTTTCCTGTAATCAGTGCATGACGTTGGGGTTCGGTGTGTCCGACAATAGAGCGTTGGCGTGGATGTGCGGCGGCACTATGGTGAAGGATTAGAGTGATTGTCTTGATTGTTTGTTCTCTTCTTCAATGAAGGAGACGACCTGCAGTGTCGTTGTGTCTGAGATCTTATTCAGTCAGTGCAGTGGTGGAGCTGGACGTAGTGTGGTCGCTGATCCGCTGGCTTTGAAAAATAGTATTGAGGTGGTGAACTTGACGACTGGCCAACGGCGTGGGTGGAGCAAGGTTGTGCGATGTTTTGGCATTTTGCTAGAAATGCGGTGTGCGACAGGCATTGCTGTCTGCGCGGAGTGGCATTTTGCGGCAATTTTGGCTTCCTAGGTAGTAGAGATCTTTTGGTGACGCACCTTCGGCGCTGTTGTTTTTTTTTTGAATAGAATTGAATTCTCATAGGTGCTGCCAATGCCATAATTTCCTCTGATGCTACTAAATCCTTTGGGCAAGTCGATTTGAGAAAGAGAACGATATTTCAGGGAAAAAACTAGGATGGATACACAAGGGAATCAGTATAATTGAGAGAAGCTCAGGAGTACACAGATCTGGTCGCATTCTTCAATTCAGGCGCATGA
This sequence comes from Physcomitrium patens, assembly GCF_059467195.1. Taxonomy (NCBI): domain Eukaryota; kingdom Viridiplantae; phylum Streptophyta; class Bryopsida; order Funariales; family Funariaceae; genus Physcomitrium; species Physcomitrium patens. The sequence goes on from NC_143410.1 coordinate 7,414,489, forward strand.
AAACCAATGACAACATTATATTGGGATTATCAAAAATTAGGCAAATCAGGCTCTCGACATGAAAGATTATCTAGAATAGTTCACCAATCTTGTAGAAAAACTTAATGCTATTCTCCATGACTCCATCCAAACCTAGTCATTGAAACATGGCTTACTACTAAGCATCAAGCAAGGCCATAATATACATGCAATTTAAAAGCATAGAAAAAATGCTTGAAGCTACCCTTAAGATCGGGTGCATGTTGTCATTTGTACAAGAATTCAAACAAAAGAATCCAAATGAAACATTGATAATGTGTAAACATTGCCACAAAATATATTTCAAGGAGTGTTGGTAGAATTCTTCAAATCCAAAAAATTCACAAAAAAAAACTCAACCACAGCCACTAAAGAATTGGAAGAAAAAATTTAATTTAACATTGTTGTATAATATGAAGTCTTATTTGAGAATGCACCTATGGAAGGTAAAAGATAAATTGCAACAACAAGATCCTGATAACTCTAATAAAATCCTAAATAAAATCCAATTAAACCTTAATAATGCTAATCAAGCTTTAATCAAATCCAAAAGAAATTTTAAAGAAATTACAAAAAAAACATGAAAAAATCCTAAAAAATTTCTAAAGAAATTAGAAAGAAATCATAAAAAAATAATAAATCGACCTTAAAGAAATCCACAAGAAATCTTAAAGAAATATTAGAGAAATCTTAAATAAATCCTAATCAAATCCCACTTTAATTCTAATTAAAATTCTAATAGATCTTAACTAAATCTTAAGTCAAATCTTAATTAAATCTTAAATCCTAAATAAATCCTAAATTCTAAGTCAAATCCTAGATAAATTCTAAATCCTAAATCAAATCTTAGATAAATCCTAAATCTTAAATCAAATCCTAATCAAAACCTAATATATTCAAATCAATCCTAAGATAGATTAGAACTTCAATATCTATAGATGAAATTTTTGATCTTGCTTAAAAATTTATATACCTCTCAAATTTATAGTTAAAAATAAGTATAATAAATTTGAAGATAATTGAATGTACCAAATGGAAAAAAAATCCTAAAATCTGCTCGGGTGTTGGCTGGCCTCATATTCCAATCTGAATGTTGAACTTCCATTCCTATTATCTCCTTTTTGAACCATTGAATTTCTCCCAAAGTTCATTTAAACTATTTGAAATCAAGTCTAGTCTCCACAAAAAAAGAAGTTCACTTCAATCCAATGGACAAATTGCTAAAGATCTTTAAAATACTCATTGATCCTGAAATTCTAATTTTTGACACCTCAACCTACAAAAACCATCACACACTTTGATCTAATTATTCAATTGATTTCAAAATTTGCATACACATTTATAACTAGCACAACAACACTCTATTCTTTGATCTATCAAAGAACTCTAGAATCACTATAGATGATTTTGTGCCTTAGAGTTTGATTTTGACCAAGGTTGACAACTGGTCTTCTATAGGCATCAATTCTTAGCTTCTTGAGGTAAATTTTGCTAAAATCTATTCTTAATTCCTTCATACATATGCTTATATTATTTTATTTTCTAATCTACTTTGTTTGTCTTATTTATAAATCTATAAGATAAGTAAAAGCCTATTTTGTAAAAAAAGGTAGTAATAGTATCTTTTAGTTTTATTATCTTTTTGACTATTATCTATTTTCTAAAATAATTTAAAATAAGATCTTCTATAATATAATTTTTTCTTCTTTCTTTCTTCATTATCCATGTTATATTATGATAATTTATTCCACTTATAATATAATAGAACATACAATTATATCCTTATTTTAAATATAGAAAAAATCATCAAATTAGTGACTCCATTTATATATATGAATAATAGAAATAATATTAAAATCAATAAAATTTTCACTATAGAGGGATAATCATTATTAATACTAAAGAGCCACACTTATCAACAATCTCAATAATATAAGCTAAGTGTCCTCAAGTAAGTACCCGAATTAATTGGTATCAACTTAAAATACCTACAAAAATAGAATAAAAACCTTATCTCTTATATACTATCATATATTGGGCATTGCTTAAGAAAATTTTCAAATAAATATAAGAAGATCTACATGCAAATAAGACTATAATTCCAATCAACACTAGTAGTAAAGAAACTACAATAAGAAATATATTCAATAATATTACAATTACGACTTTGATTGCTCAATTACTCAAACTAAATCTTGAGATATTGATGTATCTAAAATACAAAGTATGACCAAACCATCACTATAAGTGGTTGCAAACCTAAATGCTATAGCGATAGATTTCTACACCATAGTTACTAAGCTTTGCATTAGGAAGTATCAGTTAATTAATGTACTTATGGATGGGAGATCCAACATTAATGTCATAGCAAACAATATCTATAAGTTCTTTGAATGTTTTTAATCTAAGGCCATGTAATTTATATTGTACATGACAAAAAATGCTTGAATGAAGATTCTTGAGATATTAAAAAATAAAATTATTATTACCCAAGATATTTGCATCCTAGTTATCTTTTCAATAATCAAGATATTTAATGAGAGCCATTTTTTAGTCATCTTGGAGAAATTGTAGTTATGGGATATAAATGCATCTTATAATTAATTTAATAATAAAATCACCATTTATCATCAACATCAACATGCATGCATTTATTTTGATAGTTACCTTACTTAAAAAAAGCCTTGATGACTTGACAAATTGCTAGCAATGATTGGACCTCCAGAATAAGCCTACATTAAGAAGAGCTTGTATATGCACTCAAACTTTACTTGATTTTTATTCCAAAAGTGAACCTTACAATTGTAATAAATAATGTACAATTGGATATACTTGTAAACTAAAATAAACTTTTATTAGTTAAAATTCTATCCTAAATCATAATAATTTAATTATTAAAAGTGATAATAATTCCAAATTTAATATTTTTCTAATTTTTAATAAGTCCTATAATATTCTAATTGTGAATTAAAATAACTATTTTAATAGGTGATTTCTTTCAATTATTAATTAGTCTATAAATTAATTATTTAAATATTTTTAATTATTTTTTGCTTAAAAACCTTTAATCTTTTTTAATTTATTAAATGATATACTCTCACATTCACAATATCACAATACAAACCTCTTAACTATTCAAAAGACCATATTTAATTTTTTTTAATATTAATTATTATCCAAATTTAGATTTTTTATCCAAAGATAATTTTTATTTACAAATGAATTTTCATTCAATTTTAATCAATATTTATTTACAAAGTTTCATCTATTAAAATTCTTATTCATCTGCATATGACCTAATTTAATCCAAGTGATTTAAATCTTAAAATTATTTTCATTCAATCTAATTTTCAGTAACAATTGATAGTCTTAGTTTTTTCTTATAATGCACTTGGCCTTAGGATCTAGCCTATTGAATGATTAGACTTCAAGGAACTTATGTAAAGACTAACCTTTGTACTTATTGAGAGCCATGTTTTTTTTTGATTTCATGGTGATGGTTCTTAACTAAATGTCCTTGTCTTATTTGATTCTTTCTATTCACCTTCAATATTGCCTCCTCTTTATAACAATGATAGATACAGAAAACAATTAAGTTGTGAGGTGGTGATCTACCGATGCTTTGCAATGAATACTATTTGATTATGATCCAATAAACTATCTAGATGATGCTAGATCATATAATTATAAGTCATATTGATTGATGTATTATTGTAGATAGATCTTAATTGTGATATGAACCTTGATCAATGAGCCACTTTAAATAACACTATACAAATTGAACGAATTTTTTATTAAATTTTTATTTGAAACCATCTTGCTCTTTAATAAAAATAAATCCTCCTTCCTTGATCTCATGTCAAGGACAAGAACTTGATAAAAATAAATAAACAAGTGAGACTTTTCTCAAAGAAAGATGAAAAAATAGAAATAACTAAATATATATATATATATATATATATATATATATATATATATATATATATATATATGTTAAAAAAGAAACTGGAATGGATATTACCAAAAGACAAGAAAACTAAAGAGCCTTGAATCTAAACTAGAAGCAAGAAAGGAGTTGACAAGAGTGAAGAAGACTTCATTCTTGCCTCTATATATACTATCTACCTAGGAGCTACATGGCGATGTTCTATAGGACCTCCAAAAACGTGTTGACTTTGCACAATACGTATCTTAACTTGTAAGGCAAGTTTTCTATGTGGGCGCCACATAGTTAGCTTGTTCCACAAGCTACCAATATGTGTGGCACGTGGTTAACTTGTTGACCAAGTTTTTAACCTACCAATCAAGTATAAACACATGTAAAGTCAAAGTAGTATCTATGAAGCTTCTAGAAAGCTTCTCTAGAAAATATTATGAAATTAATCTACTTTTACCTACTTCTACCTATTCATATCACCTAAATAACAATTATACTAAATATATGTCCGTGACATTACCTCCCCTTCTAGGAACGAGTTCTATGAGGAGCGGTGATCACATGTTGAGGAAGTCTAAGATGCTACGAATTATATTTGTCACATACTCTGATCTTTGTTTTCTTCGAAGATGATTGACAGGGCCTCTCAACCATCGATAGTGTCCCATACAAGGACGGGAAGACTACCTAGTTATTTGATCGTTGTTGAGGCCTTCATAACTTCCTTCAAATAAAACATTTGGAATATCGTTAGGAGTTATTCCTACCTCTAGTAAAATTATCAAATATCAAGAGTCCCTTCCAAGCTCGTGATACCAAACGCATTATATCTCTCCATCTATTCGAGGAAAAATATGCCATTCTTGAAGAACTTCATCTTGATTGCATCGTCTTGAAGGTTGTGACAATCATAATGTCTTGTCTGACAGGTCAACAAACAAAGGTTCTTGAGTCGAATTTATTGGTTGTTGGTTCTTCATCTCCTCAGTGTTACAACTATAAAGAAGCTACAAATAAGAATTGAAAGTAGAATGTTATCTTGCTTAGATCTTTCTTTTATAAGGAAGGTTTTCATCTTGATTTTGATGGATGTCGTCGATAAAAAGCCTCCACCACCTTTTTTGCATTTGTAAGATTCTTTATTGGCTCCCTTCTGTATTTACTAATATCATATCTAAGCCAATGGATAAGATATTCTAATTTATTTTGGCGTCGCCTTGAATCTAGGACTTCTTCTACTTTGAACTCTTTATTATTGTCCACTTCTATAGGAGGAGGTGGAACTTGTCTTCTTCTTGATATGTCTATTGTCTTATATGGTTCAAGAACAAATACATGGAATATTGGATGGATTTTCATTAACTCTGATAGGTGTAAATGATATGCAACTGGATTGATTTTTACAGAAATAAAAAATGGTCGAAGCCTTTGATAGTCTAATTTGTCACAAGGACGAGTGGTCTTGATATTGCGACAAAGTAACCATACCTAGTCACCTATGTGGAATGGTGGTTGTTCCTTTCGATAGACATTCGCATTGATCTTTTGTTGTTCTTTAGTTTCTTTTAACTGCACCTTGATTGTTGCATGTATATGTGACAAATGATTTGCCAAATCTTTCGCTGCAAGATTATCAACTTTTGAAAAGTCAGAAGTATCAAGTCATGGATGGTAACCATAATTGACAAAGAAAGGTGATTATTTTGTAGAAGAATGTATTGTGTTATTATAAACAAACTTTGCCAATGGTAAAAGAGTTGTTCAATCATCTTGTTGGTAATTGATGGTACATCTTAAATACTTCTCCAAAACTTGATTAACACGCTCCATTTGTTCATCAATTTGAAAAAAGAATGCTGAAGATAGTTTTATATCCACTTTTAGAAACTTGAAAAGAGTCCGCCAAAATCTTGATACAAATTGAGTTCTCCTATCTGATATAATATCCTTGGATAATCCACAATAGCGATAAATGTTGTTAAGAAAGAGCTTAGGTATTTCTTCACCTGTGATAGATTTTATATATAGTAGAAAATGTGCCATCTTGGTAAAATAATCTACTAACACGAATAAAGAGACATAAGCACCTGAGATTGGAAGATCTATGATGAAATCCATGGAAACAAAAGACCATCGTTGTTTTGGAATAGGCAATGGTTGAAGAAGTCCGTAAGGTCAATGATGAGGAGTTTTTGATCTTGAACAAATATCGCATGACTAAATAAAATCTTTTATACCTTTCCACATTTGTAGGTACCAAAAATCTTTGGATATTAGTTCCAAAGTTTTATTGTATCTAAAATGTCCTGCTGCTGGAAAGTCATGACGAGCTTGAAGAACACGTAATTGAGCTACACCTTCTAGAATATATGGACGTTGTTCAAAATATAGTAGATTGTTCTTGAATTCAAACTTAGAAATATCATGATATTTTGAAGGATTTTCCTTAATATTACAAATAAGAGGATGAAAAGACATACTTGACTGAACTTACTTAATAAAAATTGAATCAATAGTTAGTGTTGATTTCATTGCTTGAAGATGAAGATGCTTTGGCTTCAAGAGAATTATCTATTGCTAATCAAAAGCAGCATCTCTTTTGTTTGGTGCAAGGTAAGATCATCTAGAGAGTGTATCTGACAAACATTGTTGTTTTCCTGATCGATAAGTGATCTTGAATTTGAATCTTGATAAAGACATACTCCAACGGACTTGGCGATGATTCAAAACATGTATTGACATAAAATATTTAAAGTTCTTGTGATCCGTATACATGATGATTGGACTAGGAATACCTTTTAGATAATGGCGCCATTCTTGAAATGAATCCACAATTGCAAGAAGTTCTTTATTGTGGATCTCGTAGTTGATTTCAACTATTGAGAATTTTCTGGAATGAAAAACTATTGAGCAAAGTTTATCATTTTTTCCCATTTGTGACAATACAACATCCAAAGCAAAGTTTGATGCATCTATTTTCATAAAAAATGGCTTAAAAAAATCAATGCAATATAAGATTGGTGCAAAAACAAAGGCTGTCTTCAAAGCTTCAAATGCTACTTCCACTTCTTGATTCCATTGAAGTTTGTCTTTACAAGTCAAATGTTTAAATGGAGCTACAACTTGAGAGAAGTCTTTGATGAAGATCCAATAGTAGTTGGTAAATCCCAAAAAGCATTGAACATTTCTTACCATTTTTGGGATCTTCTAATCTATAATAGTTTGAATTTTCTTAGGATCGATTATAAGTGTATCATTTGAAATGATGTATCCTAAGAAGTCGACTTGAGTATTGTGAAATACACACTTTTCTATCTTAACATAGACTCTCGTATCTCTTAATTTTTGTAATGCACAATGAATATGAAGTTTATGTTCTTCTATGTTCTTAGAATAGATTAAAATATTGTCTAGGTATCAAATAACAAAATCATCTAAAAACTCCCAAAAGACATTGTTCATTAGATGTTGGAATGTTGTTGGTGCATTTGTAAGTCTAAAAGGCATGACGTTGTATTCAAAATGTCTACACCTTGTTTAAAATGTAATCTTCCATTCATCTCTTTTTTTGATACATACTAGATTGTATGCTCCTCATAGATCTATTTTTGTATAGATCTTAGCTTGATTCAACTGATCAAGGAGTCCAGATATCTAAGGTAGTGAATACTTGTTCTTAATGGTGATTTTGTTGAGTCCTCGATAATCAATACACATCTGCAATGATCCATCTTTTTTCTTTACAAATAAAATTGGAGCACCGGCTGGAAGTTTGGAATGGTGTTTGAAGTTTTTGACTAGATTTTCTTCAATATACTCCTTGAGTTTAGCCAACTCATTTTATGATAAATTATAGATTGGTCCAAATAATGGTTGTATTCCTTCTTGAAGGTCAATTGAGTAGTCATAGGAATGATATTCCAAAAGAGTATCTACATTATTTTTTTCAAATACATCTTCAAAATCTTAATATTAGCTAAGAATGCCACTTGAAGTCTTTGACTAGTAGAAATATGTGCGGCATAAATGACACAAGGTGATTTTTTTTTTGCAGCATGCAAAAAAGCTCTTGCTTCTATAGATACAAGTTTAATTTTATTAAACTTATGACTTTCTACTTAATTAACTATGCTCTTAGTTATACTTTCAGAAAAGTCAAGACTATGAGAAGTCCAATCTATTTTAGGGTTATATTTTTCTAGCTATGATAAATCCAAAATGAATGAATTAGAAAGAGATCTAATGATATTAAATATTACAAAGCTACTATGATCATTAGTTGCTACTTCTATAGGAAGGATTTCATGAGTAACATCTTGTGAAGACAACGGATGATCATTTATGACTTCTACATGAATATGTTTAGGTTTCTTTATTAAAAGTATGATATATCTTTTAACAAATTCTTCATCTAATAAATATCCTGAGGCCCTTGAATCTAACAAGTCAGACACTTTGTGATGTTTAGGTCTTAAAATAATATTTATTATAAAACAAAGAGAGAGTTTTGGGAAAAGAAATGACCTTTACTAGGTATTGTATAAGGTTTCAACTGCATGGTCCCTATTGTAGCTAGACAAACTTATTTTTTGACATGCTATCTTCTTTAATTGCCATACTCCTCATTTTATAGTTGCGTTGCTTCTTTGGACAATGTTGAGCAATGTTCTTAGGTTTTTTTATAATATAAGCATAATCCTTCTTGACAATGACGAGTCTTTTCTTGCTTAATAAGACGTTTGAAACTTACCGCATCAATTTGCATATCCTCTACTTTTGAATGAATGTGTAAAGAAATATTGGTATTTCCATTGAATTATAGTAACATTGAGGTCTACTTGTATGGTTCTCAAATCAAAATTTAAAAAAATGATTGTCACACTTCACAGCAAAGTCAATTGCTTGACTCAATGTTTGAGGATCAAGTAAGTTGAGCATTAATTTTTTTACCTCATATTGTAATCCGTAGAGAAATTGGCTAACAAATACAGTATCATCTTACTTGATATCAATTGTAAGTTGTCAAAATTGTGAAGCATATAATATTATTGATCGATTGCCTTCTTACAAAATATGGATCTTGTTGGTTGCAACATGAATTGCATCATATTTTCCATATATGGATAAAAAATCCACCAAAAATGCCTCTAGATTATCCAATATTCATTCTCATTATTTAAAAAAAAGATAAAAATCATGATAATGTTGAACCTAAAAGAAGCATACCAATGAATCTAAACTTGCGATCTTAGAGTTGGATAGCTTTGAGGTTGAAGTTCAATCACAAGTTGTACTTAATTGATAAATCCTCTAAACTTTGATCTGGTGCCATCAAATTTCTTGGGTAGTGTAATTTTTGATTTTCTAATATTGAAAGGATGTTCCACCATAAGAGAAGGGACATGATTTGGTGCAGATATTGAAGCAGCTCCAATCATTTCTATATCTTCACTTCTTGCCAATGTTTTTGCTCCTTATGGTGGTAAATTAGATTGATGCATTGCAAGCATTAACTCCCTCAATTACTCTTGCATTTGTACCAATAAATTCTTCATTTTAGCAAGTTCTGCTATAATAACACTTAGAAAAGAGAAGATGTCTAATATCGCTCAAGACAAATAAAAGAGAGGACTTGAGAAAAAAAAAATACTGAAAAAAATATCACTTTAGAAGAGGGTAATTTGTAACTTCTAATATGCTTATGTCTTATCAAGAGAAAGCAATAATCTACTCTTAATTAAGATTAGACAAAGCTCTGATATTGTTAATGCACTCTTGTCAATCTGTTAAAGATAAGAACTTGATAAAAAAAATAAACAAGTGAGATTTTTCTCAAAAAAAGATAAAAAAATAGAAATAACTAAATATGTGTATTAAAAAAGAAACTGGAATGGCTATTGCCAAAAGATAAGAAAACTAAAGACCCTTGAAACTAGACTAGAAGTAAGAAAGGAGTTGACAAGAATGAAGAAGGCTTCATTCTTGCCTCTATATATACTATCTACCTAGGAGCTACGTGGCAACGTTCTATAGGACCTCCAAAAATGTGTTGACTTTGCACAATACATATCTTAATTTGCAAGGTAAGTTTTCTATGTGGGCACCACATAATTAGCTTGTTCCATGAGCTATCAATATGTGTGGTACATGGTTAACTTGTTGACCAAGTTTTTAACCTACCAATCAAGTATAAACACATGTAAAGTCAAAACAATATCTATGAAGTTTCTAGGAAGCTTCTCTAAAAGATATTATGAAATTAATCTACTTTTACCTACTTCTACCTATTCATATCATCTAAATAATAATTATAGTAAATATATGTCTATGACACCTCAACTTGGGCTTCAGCATAATTTTTTGGTTGTTGTTAATAAAAGGACTTTGAATAGCTTTGATATAATTAATAGAGATTAATTCTTAGCATATAAATACATATAAAGTCAACTATTAATACATATAAAGTCAAAATTGTATCTATAAAGCTTCTAAGAAGTTTTTCTAGAAGATATTATGAAATTAATTTACTTTTATCTATTTTTATTTATTTCTATTTAATCATATAGATAATTATTAAAATAAGTATATATGTCCATGATCTTATTCTACTTTTTAGAGATAAGTTTCACAAAGTACAGTCATCATATATTGTGAAAATCTAAGATGCAATGAATTATGTTTGCTACATACTCTAATCTCTGTTCTCTTCAAAGATGGTTGATAAGTCGTCTTAGTCATTGATAATGTCCCATACTAAGGCAAGAAGACCACCCTGTTATTTGATTGTTGTTGAAGCCTTCATAACTTCTTTCAAATAAAATATTTAAAACATCATCATAAATTATTCCTATCTCTAATAAAATTACTAAACATCAAAAGTCTCTTCCTACATCATGATACCAAATATTTTGTATCTTACTAATTATTCAAGAGAGAACATTTCATTCTTGAGGATCTTCATCTTGATTATATTATCTTAAAGGTTGAAACAATTACAATGCCTCATTCAATAAATAAATAAATAATAGTTCTTGAGTTGAATCCACTGGTTGTTAGTTCTTCATTCCTTAAGTACCACAATATATATAAAAGCTTCAAACAAGGATAGAAGATAGGATATTATCTTCTATTAATCTTGTTTCTTTTATAATAAAGATTTGCTATTTTTTATCTAGATTCTGATGGATGTTGTTGATGAAAAGCTTCCACCTTCTTTGCTATATTTGTAAGTTTTTTTATTGGCTCCCATGTCCATTCACTAATATCATACCTACATCAATGAACAAGATATTTCAACCTATTTTGGTGGCACTTTGAGTCTAAAACTTCTTCCATCTCAAATTCTTTATTATTGTGTATTTCTAACAGAAGAGGTGGCATCTATTTTCTTCTTGGTATGTTCATTGTCTTGTATGGTTCAAGAAGAGATATGTGGAATATGGAATGGATCTTCATTGAGTTTGGTGTTGTACCATAAATACTTAAAATTTGTAAAAATTAATTAAAACATATTATATGTTGACAAATTTAGATGTGTGTTAGAGGGGTTAGTAGATTAAATTAAAAGAAGTTGTTATAATAAATCTTATTTTGTTTCTTTTACTTATTTTGATTTTGGCATATATATATATATATATATATATATATATAGGACCTAAATATTTAGTATGAAGCCTTGGAAGAAGGTAGAAGCTTAAGAAAGAAAATCTAAACTAGTGGGAAGCTAATTGAAAGGGATGAAAGTAAGGCATGGTCGGATGAAGGCAAGGAATGAAGAACTTCATCTCTATTGATCGAATACCTACCCAATGGGCTTTGAGGAGGTTGCCTGCAACCTTAACAAGGATTTTTGGTGACTTCAAAGAGAGCATTTGGGAATTAGAAGCCAGATTTATAAGGTTTAGGATTTGCCTACAATTTTTATTTAAAAATTAGAGGATTTGGAATTAGGGTGAAGGAATTACACTCATTTGAAGTTAAGGTGTTAATTTAAGACATACTGTTATTCTTTTGTAAATACGAGGAGTTATACTTGGGCTTATGTATTGATGTAATTTTTCTAAAAGGTAAAATATTATGTATATAAACTTGGTACTTTTATATCTTAGACTTAATTGAGCATTTAGTAGCAGCCAAAAGCTCAGCGCTTTCTTGAGGCAGACTCTCTCTACCCCGACACCGCAAATGCTTCTTAAAATTCATCCACAATTAGACTTAAACCCATATTTCTAATAGTCACTTTATTCATAGGTTGCATGTTTTATATAAATCTCATTTTTCTATTTTTTTTTTTTGCATTGTAAACTATTGATTTGAAAAAAGAGCCATAAATAGTTCCAAAATTTTTATATTTATCTTTTCATTGAATAAATCTACTAACTTAGATAAATATTCTCTTGATATTGGAATTGGTCAAAAATTCTATGGTTCATGAGGAATAGTAAAAATAACCATGGGTGCTACTATATTTTGATCAATACATCTAATTTCATGTGTTTTAAATGCAATAGCCTTTCCATGACGTGAAAGCATATGCCTAAAATATTTTTTTTCACATTTTGTCAAAAATCCACCACATCCAATATTTAATCCATGTAATGTAGCATTTGTAAATTTATGCCCTATCTTCCTTAAATTCCTTAAATTTGGTTGTGTAGATGCTCTACTTATCTTTTCTTCACAATTTGATAGTAGTGGAAAGCTACTGGTTTGATCTTTTTTGCTACTGATTTATACTTAGTTTCTATACATACTTCTTTGCAACTTAAATTTTCTATAAATCCTTGAAGTTCATTATAAATTTATTTAAAATATACATTAATAACTCTATTATCTTTTTATAATCTATATTTCAATAAATAATTTAATTTCTTTATAATTTCTACAAAACCTATTTCTTCAAAAGCTCCTGAAATAAATTCATTTTTAACCAATTTTCTATTTTTTTCAAGTTTTGCTCAATATTTTTAATATAAAATTTTTCCATCTTTTTTATCTTTTCAATATTCTTAAAAGACAATATACAATCTTGTATCATCCCAATAAGTCTAATAGATAATATTTCTTCTTTTAAACTAAGTAGGAGTATTTTTCTCTCTAATCCAATGTAATCCTATCTTACAATGGTGTGTAGTAAAAATCCTTAAGGTCTTCAAATTTCTCATTTGATAATGGTTTATTTTTCAATTTATCACGATTTTTCTCATGATTAGCACAATTAACTAAAAAATAAATTGATTTCATTCCATCTTGGCTTTTTATTCTTACATAGGCTGAATCATCATTTATAATCTTTGTTTTTATTTGTGTAGCAATAATATATGATTTTTCTAATATAATAGGATATATAGATATGCCTTGCTTAAAGAAATTTTATTCATGAATAACATCTCTTATCATCACCATATATTTGGACAAGCTTCATACAAATCTTCTTTTGAATTCTTTGTTGCTTTTATCATCTACCCATGTTTAATATCAATAGGTCATTTTTTCCTGTTATACAATTCTTTTGACATAAAATTAATTTCAAAACTATGATCAATTAATGCTACAATTAGTTCTTTTAAATCTTCTAATTTTTCAAAGTTTCCATAGTAGTCTTTGTTTAATGACTTCTAAGATAATGACTAGAAGCTTCAATGACATCATCTCTTTTTATAAATCTTATTCACAAGACATCTCCAAAATCTTGTATTTCATCTTTTTCATCTTTATTGCTTTCCATTGCTCTTATTTTTTGTGCATTTGATATCATAGTGTCTCCTATAGATTTTTGTTTTTTCTTTGTTGTATTAATAATAACTTCATAAAACTCACGCTTTATAATTCCTAGAAAGTGAAGATTTATACTTAAACATTTATTAGGATTTGCTTCCACCTAATATGTTGATGCTTCATTGCTTGAGATTTTATGTATTTTAAAAGCATCTTCCATAAATACCTTCATTACTCCTTTACCAAAATTTGTCTTTAATTTTTTCCACTTTTTTTTAAATGTATTATACCATCTTTTAAAAAAAAAACTCCTTTGCATAGTACCTCTATAAAATCCTCACATTCTCTTCTTGAATGATTTGTGCTATCACACCACATGCACCTATGCACTATACCTTCTATTGGCCTTAATCTTTATTTTATTGATACTCTTCATAATTGGCTCTTTTCTTCAAGTTTTACAAATTTAATTTGTAAATCTCTCAACCCACGTATATTTTCATTGATGTCCATTTCTTCTTTCTTTGTTGTAGTCATTTAAGGTTGAATCAAAGATGTTAGATGGATAGTAGACATTTTTAGCTTATGTCTTTGTAATGGTCTTTGAATATCCACCCTATCTTTTCTCTTTTCTTTTTTTGCCAACAACCCCACTACCTCTCCCACTTCCTTCCAATTTTTTGTCAATCCTTCATCTTTTTTTTTATCTTCAAGTAAGATTTTTAAATTTTCATACAATTCTTCATTAGCTGCTTGAAGAAAGAATTTTCCTTTACTTAGATTCAATAATTACCTTTCCATCTTTGATAAAGAAGAATATTGCTTTTCAAACTCCTTTAATAATTTTTTTGCTAAAAGATCCTTCTCTGGCCTTTCAACCCATTCAAAAAATGATTTCTTTGTAACCCAAAAATTATCTTCTAAGAAAAATTCATCCTTCAATACTTGAGATAATTTTTTCTATGAACCTTCAGAATGTTGTATAATAGATCTTACATAATTTCTTATCTCTGGTACAATAGCTAGTTTAAATAATTGAACCATCTATTTTTTTGAAACAAGCTTCAATTCCATTTCTTTTACATAACACCTTAAATAATTTGTAATGTCCTTCTCTTCAAATTGACCAATCTTATCCACAACTACTTATAATGCTTTGTTTGCCATATCCTCTTTGCATTCTTTAATTTGTTGTTGTTGCATAAATAAGGTAAAAGCTTCAAATATGCTTGCGGAATTGAGATCAAAATACATACCTTGTCCTCCACTAGTACCTCTACTTGTAGCTCTAATTAAAGCACCATCCATAGCCCCTTCTTCAATTCTCTTGCCTTCTTTCTCCATAATTCAAATAACCTGAGAAAAATTTCCAAATACCTTCCATCTCAAGCTTTTTATGTCCAATTCACCAAATATATTATATTACAAGAAGTATTGCTTGAAAATGCACTGGACACCTAGTTGTGGAAAGTAGAATGGAAATTACAATAACAGAATCTTATTTCTAATAGAATACTAAATAAACTCTAATTAAATCTTAATAATATTAAATAAGCTTTAATCAAATTCAAAAGAAACCTCAAAGAAATTACAAAAGAAACAATAAGAAATCTTAAAGGAGTTTAAAGATAATCCACAATAAATCTTAAAAGAATTTTTACAAAGTCATAAAAAATATTAAAATAATCACAATATATCTTAAATAAAACTCAATCAAGTTCTAGTTTAATCCTAATTGAAATCCTAATAGACTTCAATCAAATCCTAGACAAATCCTAAGTCCTAAATAACACCTTAAATAAATCCTAAACTTTAAACTAAATCCTAGACAAATCCTAAATTCTAAATTCAATCCTAATTAAATCCTATCCAAATCCTTATCAAATCCTAATCAAAACTTAAATCCTAAACCAAATTCTAATCGAATCCTAAATCCTAAACCAAATCTTAGACGATTCCTAAATCTTAAATCAAATCCTAATCAAATTTCAATCCTAAATCAAATCATAGACAAATCCTAAATCTTAAACTAAACTCTAACCAAATCCTAAATTCTAAACCAAAAATTAAAGTAGTTTAGAACCTCAATATCTTTTGATTAAACCATTGATCTTATTTGAAATTTTACACACCTCTCAATCTCTTAGTTACAAATAAGTAAAAGAAATTTGAAGATGATTGCTTTTACAAAATGGAAGAAAAATCCTAAAATCTACTTGGATGTTGGCCAACCTCCTTCTCCAACCTTGATGCCAATCTTCTAGTACTAACATCTCTTTTTTGCATCGTTCAATTGATCTCAAAATTTTCATATGTAAAAAAATAAGTTTATTTTTTATACACTAACTTTCACTTCAATCTAACTAATAGATTGCAAGAAATCTTAAAAACCCTCATTAGACCTAAAATCTACTTTCCGAGACCTTGACCCACTTATATCTCAATAATCTTCAATTCAAATGTTGTCATATTATGTGAAGTTTGCACTTGAGGATGCACTGGGTACTTAGTTGTGGAAGATAAAATGAAAATTGCAACAACAAGTCTTAACAACTTTAATAGATTTTTAAATTAATTATAATTAAAGATTAGCAAATATAATCAAACATCCATCAAATTCAATTAAAATTTAAAGAAATTATACAAGAAATACAAAGAATTCTTAAAGATCCTTTAAAGAAATCATAAAATAATAACATAGAAATTCAAAAAAATAAAATAAAATAAAAATCTTAATATATTATTAAAATAAATTTTTTAATTAAATCCTAATCAAAATCTAGTCAAATTTTTATCAAACCTTAGTCAAACTTTAATCAAATCCTAGTCAAATCCTAAATAAATTTTAACCAAACTCTAGGCAATTTTTTTGTAAAATCCTAATCAAATCCTAAATAAATTCAAGTCAAATCCTTAACAAATCCTAACCAAATTCTAATCAAATCTTAAATAAATTTTAATCAAAACCTAACCAAATTCTAATCAATTCTTAATCAAATCCTAAATAAATCTTAACCAAATCCTAACTGAATCCTAATCAATCTCAAGTAATTCTTATAGCAAATTTAAACCTCAACAACTAATGAATGAACTGTTGATTTTAACTCAAAATTATCACACCTCTTAATAATTAAGTTTAAAACAAGCACAAAAAATTTGAAGAAGATTGAATTCACCAAAAAGAAGATCAATCCTAAAATCTACTAAAGTATTGGCTACTCTCCTACTCAAATATGAATGATAAAATTCTAGCATCAAAATCTTTCTTTCAAACTCTTTGATTATTTTTGTTGTTCTCATTGCATTCAAGCTTCAGTAGACCAAAGCAATTGAACTAATAGAGGTGGGTTCAAACATGAGGAAAGACTAGTTATATGAATTAGGTCTGTTAGTGTCACAATTGACTATATTCTGGCTATTTGAAATCAAGTATCAAACTACAAAACACCGAGGCTTACTACTTCTGTCTTAATTCAACCCATAATCCATACTACGATTATCTATTCAATAATACTTCTCTCAATCACCATTCTTCATAAGTAAATAATAAAGAAAATAAAAAAGTAATACCAAGCTTACCATGGCTTATGACTCACAGTCTGGCTCCCGACTTACTACTCTCACAATCTGGCCCTCGGCTTATTTCTCTTATAGTCTGGCCTTCGGTCTCTCTTTCCTCAACTTATTTATCCTACCAAAAAGATGATCCGTCGGCCAGGAGATTCCAAAGGTTATGACCCTTTGAATTCTTAACCATTTATTCTACTAACAACCTACTATTATCAACTAAACTGTCTAACCATCAGTCTAATTCTTAAGGTTGTCAATAATCAACCAATAACTTATCACAAAGTTTATTTACTTATTCTACATAGCCCCAATCTTAATTGTATAGCATCCTCGCAAACATTATTTAGCCTCAACTTATAAAAATGTAGCAGCGTTGGCTTCTTCAGTCAATTGCGTTGGCTTACCACCCTTAGAATTGGTAACCTTCTCCTCTTTACATCTTCGTCATCTGCCTCAGTGTTCAATGGTTCTCCATCCAAATGCACTGTTAGATCTTCATTCAACAAACCAAATTTCTATATCTGAGACTCACGTCGAGCAATTTGGTTGTCACGCTCTTCCAACATCTTTTGCCATTCTTCTGTCAGTTTCAAAGGTATCTCCGAAGGTGTTATTGTTGAAACTGGCATATTGTTCCACACTAATTTATTAGCCAACTGTGCTAATACGGCTAGTTTAGTCTATAACATGGCAACCTCTACCTGCAACCGTTCTTGCCATTCCTTTCAATCGGTCGCCATCCTTATTGTCTCAGATACCATGTTTGCCATCTTCTCCTTTACCACAAAAGAAAATACGATGCTTATCAAGAGCCCCCCTTCTACTTCTTACTATGGTCCAATCAATTGGATCGACTCCCCTTTTTATAACAGAAAATCCATCCCGGATTTATATATAGTAAAGTTTAAGCCGATTACCATTGATCAGTATTATAAATTTAGTATCCATAAAATCTTCCAATTATACTGAATCATTTGGAAATCCGTCAATAACTTGATATGGCCTATACCATCAAACTTGAAATTTTTTTAAATTTTTTTTAAATCGACTATCGTAAAGAAGTACCAAATCATTTGGCTTAAAAGCCTTTAGTCTAAGCTTACTACCATAATAAGTCTTCTTTCGTTTCTGGATAGTTTCCATTATTATTAATGCATTGACTCTAATTTCATCAAATTTTTTTAATTCTTCTAAACGGTGCCGTAATGAATCTTGATCTCCCAATCTATTATCTATAGCAATTCATAAACTTTGGACTTCCAATTCAATAGGTAAGATTGCTTCTTGGCCATAAATCAATTAAAAAGGGGTAGCATTGGTAGTAACTTTATATGCAGTACGATATGCCCATAAAGCTGCAAACAATTTAGTATCCCAATCTATTCCCGCTCTTGAAACTATTTTTGTTAAGATTTTATATAAAATTCCATTAGTCTTTTCCATTTGTCCATTGGCTCTAGGGTGATATGGTGTAGTCTTTCGATGTTTTATCTCATACTTATCCATGAGTGCTTCAATTGTACTATTGATAAAATGAGTTCTCCGATCACTAATCAATTCTTGTGGACAACCGAACTGTGTAATAATATTTTCATACAAAAAGGTTGCTATTGTACTTACACTATTGGTTTTCGTAGCTACTGCTTCAGTCCATTTTGTTATGTAATCCGTTGCTACCAATATGTACCATTTTTATTTATTTCTTGAGGCTGGTATAATTGGTCTAACAAAATCAATTCTCCATTTTTCAAAAGGCGCTTGAGCCAGATTTGGTACCAATGGCATTGCTGAAGTTCCAGTAGGTCGACCGTTCTCTGACATGGATTACAACGACGGATGAATTAGTGGGCATTTGCAAACATTATTGGCCACCAATAACCAGCTTGTAAAGCTTTAAGAGCCATGTTGTCCCCTGCAAAATATCCACCACAATTGTCCAAGTGGCAACCTTCCAATATAATATGCACTTCAGTTTGATAAATACAGTGTCGCAAAACTCCATCCTTGTCTTGTTTATATAAAGCTTCGCCAATCATCGTATAAGATGCACATTTTAATATTAAGCATCATTTAAGCTTTTCATTGAAAGTGGGTGGGAAGGTTTGAAATATCAAGTATTGAATTATTTTACTATACTTTGGAGTAATTACATCTATCGCAAACAGTTCTACATTGAATAGTGCATTGTTAATGGGTTCATCAATATTTTGGATAATCAAGATAAATGGTCCACATTGAAATGTGATTTTTTTGGTCGTACCTGAATAGTAAAGTCAAATTCTTGTAATAGTAGAATCCATCGTACAATACGACCAGTCAATTGAGGCTTATTAATCATATATTTTAAAACATCATAGTTGACATGGAAAAAAATTTTATAACCAAGAAGATAATATCAAAACTTTTGTATGGAATAAATTATTTCCAATGCTTCTCTTTCAGTTGTTGTATAATTTCTTTCAATTGCTACCATTTGATGACTTGCATAATAAATAGGATGATCAAAACCCTGCTCATCTTTTTGGCTTAGCATAGAACCAATCGCGACATTAGATGCATCCACATAAACTTGGAATGGTTTTGTCCAACAAGGTGCCACCAATATTGATGGTAAAACCAATTTCTGTTTCAATGTTTCAAATGCAATTGTACATTCCTTTGTCCAAAATGGACTGGTCCCATCGATTGGTGGTTTCTTTAAGAGATTTGTCAAGGGAAGGCATGTAACTGCAAATAGATAGATAAATCTTTGATAATAATTGGCATGGCCGACAAATGCTCAAAGACTTGTAACAGTGTCTGGTTGCTTTAATTCTACTATAATCTTTATTTTATCCGGATCTGTAGCAATGCCTGCCATCAAAACTATATGACCCAACAGTTTACCATAAGGCACATCAAATTGGTACTTTTCCAAATTTAAAGAAATTCCATATTTGGCACATTGATTCAAACATTGACCTAGACATTCTAAATGCTTGGCTTTCATACTAAATGTACAGAAATCATCTAGAAATATTTCCATTGAAATTCGTAGATAATCCTGGAACGCTTGCGTCATTATCCTTTGAAATGTAGCTGGTGCATTACAAAGTTTAAATAACATAATCTTATAGGCAAAGGTCCCTCAATCCATAGTAAAAGTAGTTTTTAACTGGTTTTCTTTTATAATCTTAACTTGATTATAACCGGAGAATCCATCAAGAAATGAATAACATTCATGTCCAGCGACACCATCCAATATACTATCCGTGAATGGTAAAGAAAAATAATCCTTTTTGATAGCCACATTTAATTTTTGGAAATCTTAACAGATGTAAACTTTTCCATTCTTTTTCGGCACTATAACAATTGGTGAAACCCATTCACTGAAAGGAATTGGATAGATAAATCCAACCTCCAAGAGTTTATCCAGTTCTTCTTTTACTATAAGTGAGTATTTTGGATTAAGTTGATCTTGTCTTTGGCGTATTAGTGTAGCGTTCTCCTCCAATATAATTTGATGCTCACAAACTTCAGTTGGAATTCCTTTCAAATCTGCATATGACTATGCGAAAGTAGTTTTATGTATTAAAAAGTAATCCACCCAAATTTCTTTCTCTTTGTCTTTTATACCATCATAAATCTGAATGATTTGGGGAGCCTCCCCTGTACCTAAATTAATTAGTTGACATCGTGGAATTTCAAGAGTCCCTGGACTAATGTTCTACTCAATTCTAGAATCTTTTATAAAATCCGATACATTAGAACTTTTCAACTCCAATTCCATAGCACTAATGTGATTAATATTCCATCTATTTATCCAATATGCAATCATATGATCAAAATTATCAATAACATGTGGAGGAACTAAGTACTCTCCCGATCCCCTGCACGTAGTTCATTCTAGTGTACTTGATAACTTATCTTATATCAGCATAAATTGGGGCATGTGTACCAATTTCTTCTTCTGTAGACTCATCTTCACAATCCGACGTGAATTCTGAACTGGCAACTTGAGTTTCTCCATGATATTGGACAGGGTACATTTGAAGCACAATTTTATCATTACCTTTTCCAATTGTCAATATACCATGGCCCCAGTCATTTCGAGCTTTAGCTTGATACAACCACAATCGTCCCAATAAAATTGGATATGACAATATAGAGCTTTGCAATCAAAAAATAATATAATCAATTTTGTAGATAATCTTTGCAATTATTATATCAATACTTTATATAATATCCATAGGTTTAACTCGACTGGAGTCAGCCATTCTCAAAACCATTATAATAGGCAATATGTGATCCAAATCTAGCTCCTCCATTGTAGCGGCATTCATAAGATTTATACTAGATCCTCCATCTACTTGTACTTTCGATAATAAAACTCCATCAATTGAAACATCAATCATATGTGCACCTAGATTGGGATTCAAACTTACTTCTCGGATTTCTATATTTCAAGATCTACAACAAATTAATGATGAATTCAAGATAGTTTGGCACTCAAGTGCTACCGCCAATAGTTGCTTCATGGAAATTGTAGATTGTATGGTGCTCAAATCTTTTAGAATATCATATGGTTCTATATTAGTAGTAATTTCTAATATCCGTTTCTTCTTCCCAGTCCTAAACACCAACGTAGGTAAATTAGTTTTCTCTATATTAGAAATTAGTAGAGCTACTCAAATTGAATTTGACAGAGCCTATAAAATTGGTTCTTTCAACAGGTAAGATTATTCTTTTAATTGGAATGATATTAGTTCTTTGGAATTCACGCCTCTTAGAAGATCTTTCAACAAAAAGGACGTTTCTCAAAATTGTGTAGAGAATGGAACAACTTGACACGGAACCAAAGCCTCCGTAATTGGTACCTCATTGGAGTGCACAACCGATTAAGGTCTTATATTGAGTAAAAGGTCCATATCAAGACCTGGATTGGATATCCCCATAATTGGATCCAATTGTCCCTTCACTTTAGGATCACTCAAATGTTGAATTGGTCCTTTATTCTTTTGCTGATTTCTTGTAAGGACAGCTTGGACTACTTCTACCTGATGTACTGGTGAATCTGGAGGACCTTCATTTATTTTCTCTATTTTTTCTTGGCTTTGAATTTATTGATCTCGATTATTGAAATTGAACAGAGCATTACATTACTGATAAGTATGTCCCAACTGCTTACGATTCACACATACTGGCACATAATCGTCATTGGCTTTAGGATTGACACCTTCACTGGCATAATAACCAATCTGTCTGCAATGGAAACAATAAAGTGGTCTTCTTGCACCCCCATCCGGCATATTAGGTGTTTCTACCGATATATACCTACTAGGCTTGTTCTATGTAGGGTTAGAAAATAATCCTGGTTGTCTTGTTGGTACAAAAGGTACTTGATTCGATGATGCCAATAGACCATATTGCTGATATCTCTGCTACTCTTTCTCGTAGTTCTGAGGGTTTGATGTAGATCCTTGATTATAATTGGAACTTTGAAAATTATTGAATGTTTGATTTTGTTGATTAGATCGATTTCCATTCCATCCATACATATTTTCCGTTTGAACTTGATTGACTTTCCACTGAGTCGGTGGGGTCATGGTCTGATTACTGAATTGTTGTTGCCTTTGTAAATGCTAGCAGTTTTGGGTAGGATGCTTTCCTCTGCAAAATGTACATTGAACACCCGTTTGACTAGGTGATCGACATTCTGTATCAAAATGATCTTATCCCTTATAATTATTACACCATACATTAGGTCTCGTATTAGAAGGCTTATGTCATTTTTCTTTATCTTTAGCCAAATTCCTTGCCAATTCTTCCATTTTTTTTGTTAGATTTAATAACAAGGCTTCATTTGGATCTTTAACAGTTGCATTTGTGAACAACTCCGATTGTTGATAGGTTGGCGATATAAAATAAGGTATCATTGTTATTGATACTATTGCTTGGAGTGGTGTAGCATTAATTGGTTGTTGCAACATAACATTCTTCACATTGGAGGCAGCCATTTGTAGATAATTATCCATCGACACATTTCCTGGTTGTATTTATTGGCTTCTTGAACTTGGAATCATTGTGGCCCTCACTGTTAATAATTAATCATAATGACATTCTTCCTACATCTTTGCTCGTGCCAACGATGCCTCTACCGTAGTTGGTCAAGCCTCTTTTACAAACATTTTCAATCTGGTGGATGCGAACCGTTAATTAATATCGACAATATAAATACATCTGGTATTTGATTATTTGACCATTTACGAAGTATATCCACGATGTGGCCATAGTAGGACTCTACGGATTCTCTCGCAAATATCTTGCTATTCATAAAACTTTCTCGAAGCCGATCTTCAAATCCAATTGGTCTAAAATGGATTAGGAAGGCATTTTTCAAGGCCTCTCAATTAGAAAATCTATCCACTGGTTGCCAAATATACCATTCAAAAGCTATATCTTTTAAAGTTGCTGACAACAATCTCAACCAAATGTCTTGAGTTCTACCATTATTAGCCATGCAGGTTGTCAAGAATTGAGATATATGGTGATCGGAATCAGAGCCCGACCAACCACTAAAAGTAGGTAATGGTGCCACACTTGTAGTTTGGTCTCCTACTACTCCCATTTGTACTACAATTGGTACTTCTGGCACTCCTCCGGCCATTGGTGTTATCACTGGTCTCTTTCCTATTTGAATTTGAATTTTTCTTCCTTTGGTTTTACTTGGACCTACAATTCTTTTTTATCGTTCATGTAGGAGATTTCTTATGTATAATTGCTCTTATCTTTTTTTTGCTTATCGATTAATTCTTTGATAATCCTCTCCTTTATGATTATGACTCATAATCTTCTATTCTTCTTAACAAAATCAATACTGCCTTGAATTATAACTCAAATATTTGTATGCCTAAAATTGATTCTTCTCACATTCTCATTCAACATGTAATTCCATCTTCTATACAATCAATTTTTAACATTTCATATTGTTATCATTTCCCTGGTAGCAGCGCCAAAATGTTGTTCTCATTGCGTTCAAGCTTTAGTAGACTAAAGCAATTGAACTAATAGAGGTGAGTTTGAATACGGGAAAAAATTGCTTATATGAATTGGGTCTGTTAGTATCACAATTGACTATATTCTGGCTATCTGAAATTAAGTATCAAACTATAAAATACCGAGGCTTACTACTTCCATCTTAATTCAATCCATAATCCATTCTACAATTATCTATTCAATAATACTTCTCTCAATCACCATTCTTCATAAGCAAATAATAAAAAAAACAAAGAGGTAGCACCAAACTTATCCCAGCTTATGACTCTCAGTTTGGCTCTCGGCTTATGACTCTCACAGTCTGGCTCTCGGCTTATGACTCTCAGTCTGGCTCCTGGCTTACAACTCATAGTGTGGCCCTTGGCTTATGACTCTTACAATCTGGCCCTCGGTCTATCTTTCCTTAACCTATTTATCCTACCAAAAAGATGATCTGCTGGCCAACAGATTCCAAATGTTATGACTCTTTGAATTTTTAACTTTTTATTCCACTAACAACCTACTGTTACTAGGTAAACTACCTAACCATTAGTCTAATTCTCAAGGTTGTCAATAACCAACCAGTAACTTATCACAAAGTTTTTTTTACTTATTTTATAGTTTTCAAATTTCATATATGTATAGCAAATCAAGTCTACTACCTTTATAAATAAATTTTACTTCAATCCAATCAATAGATTGCTAAAGATCTTAAAAACTCTAATTACCTCTCAAAGATTAATTTTTGAGACCTCAACCTACTTGAAATTCAATAATTGTTAATTCAACTATTTGATCAAGCTCAAACTTACAGTATATATTGAACACATATGTATCTAAAAATCTTTAAAATTTCACTTATAGATCTATTGCCAAACTTATGAAATTCTCTAAAAAGTATCACTTATTTTATTTCACAAATCTATAGTCACCCAAAACAAATCCTAATTTTGCAAAGTTCTTACAAAGTTAATACACACTCAAATCACTCAAAATCAATGCTTAAAAAAATCTTATTAAGTCTGTTTCCAAAATCCACTCTCTGATTTCTACAAAAATCCCTAAATTGCCATCAAAGCTCAGTTTTGTGTTGAAGGGTCTGATTTCAATCTAGGTTCATAACTGGTCCTCTTTGGGTATCAACTCTTGGATTTTTAAGATGATTTTTGCTACAAACTACTCTTAATTTCTTTCCAAAGGTACTTATACTATTTATTTTTCTAATCTATCTTATTTTGTTCTATTTGTGGTCCTACAAAGTTAGTAGATGCCTATTTTGTAAAAAAGGCAGCATTAGCACCTTTAAATTTTCTACTCCTTGACTATTATCTATTTTTTCATTGTACACATGCTTATATCATTTAATTTTCTATTTTTTTTTACCTTATTTATGGTCCTACAAAGTAAATAGAAGTCCATTTTATAAGAGGCAATATTAATACTTTTTAATTTTACTATCTTATTGACTATTATCTATATTTTTAAAATAATTTGTTATAATATTTTGAACTAATATCTTCTATAATATAATAATTTCTACACTCTTTTACTTATTAGCTGTATGATATCATAACATCAGCTGCGAAATAATCATGACATGCTTGAAGAACATGTAAATGTATTTCTCTTTTTAAAATATATGGGCAATAATTTAAAATATGTACTAATATAAAATATTTAATATTCTTGTGGTCTATTTAAATAGTGATTGGATTAAAAACACCTTCTAGATAATGGCACCATTCTTAAAATAAATCCATATTTATAAAAAATTCTTTATCATGAATGTCATAGTTGATCGTGATTACTAAAAATTATCTTGAATGAAAAGCTATTAGGTGAAGTTTATCCTCTATTTGTATATATATATATATATATATATATATATAATAATAATAAAATATCTAAAATAAAGTTTGATATGCATATTTCTATAAAAAATGGCTTAAAAAAATTAATGCAATACAAGATTGGTGCAAAAATAAAGATCATCTTCAAAGCTTCAAATGATGCTTCTTCTTTTTGATTCTATTTAATTTTGTCTTTACAAGATAAACATGTAAGTGAAGCTACAATTTGAGAGACGTCCTTAATGAAGATCCAATAATAATTGAAAAATCTCAAAAAATATTGGATATTTCTTATCGGTTTTAAAATCTTCTAATCTATAATAGTTTGAACTTTCTTATGATCCATCATAAGTCCATCATTTGAAATGATATATTCTAAGAAGTCAAATTGAGTGGTAAAAATATATATTTTTTTTTATCTTAGCATAGAGTTCCATATCTTTTAGTTTTTGTGATATATGATGAGTATAAAATTCATATATTTGTATATTTTTAAAATAAATAAAGATATTGTATAAGTAACAAATAACAAAGTCATTTAAAAACTCTTAAAAGACATTATTAATTAGATGTTATAAAGTTCTTAGTGAATTTGTAAGTCCAAAAGGTATGATGTTGTATTTGAAATGTCTATACCTAGATCAAAATACAATCTTTTATTAGTCTCTTTCTTTGATGTGTACCAAATTGTATGCTCCTTGTAGATCTATTTTTATATAGATCTTAGCTTGATTCAATTGATCAATAAGTCCAGATACCAAATGTAGCTGATATTTATTTTTGATGGTAATTTTATTGAATCCTCAATAATTCACACACATCTAAAATATTCTATCTTTTTCTTTACAAATAAAATCAAAGCTCCTATTAGAGATTTAAAATAGTATATAAAGTTCTTGGCCAAATTTTCTTCAATATACTCCTTGAGTTTAGCCAATCATTTTGTAATTATTTGTAGATTGGTCTAAACCATGATTGAACTCCTTCAAGGTCAATTGAATATTTATAGGGATGATGTTTTAAAAACATATCCATATTCTTCTTTTCAAATACATCTTAAAAATCTTGATATTGGCTTGGATTATCACTTGAAGTCTTTTCACCATTATAAATAAATGTGACGTATATGATATAAGATAATCTTTCTTTTGTAACATGCAAGAAAGCTCTTGTACCTACAAATAGAAGTTTAGTTGTACTAAACTTATGATTTTTTACTTAATTAACTATACTCTTAGTTATACTTTCAAAAAAGTCAAGACTATAAGAAATCTAAGCTATTTTAGGATTATATTTTTTTAGCCATAATAAATTTAAAATAAGTAGATTAGAAAGAGATCTAATGATATAAAATATTACAAAGCTATTATGACTATTAGTTACTTTAATATGAAGGATTTCATGAGTAATACCTCTTGAAGA
Organism: Physcomitrium patens; assembly: GCF_059467195.1. NCBI lineage: Eukaryota > Viridiplantae > Streptophyta > Bryopsida > Funariales > Funariaceae > Physcomitrium > Physcomitrium patens. The sequence continues at coordinate 7,442,017 of NC_143410.1, forward strand.
CAATAAATGACTATCTATGACTTCTATGTGAATAAGTTTAATTTTCTTTATTAAAGATATATTATGTCTTTTAGCAAATTCTTCATTTAAGAAATATGCTAAGGTTCTTAAATCTAATAAGACAGAGACTTTGTAATATTTAGGTTCTAAAAGAATATTAATAGAAAAACAAGGAGAAGATTTTGAAGAGAAAATAAGACCTTTACTAGGTGTTGTATTAGGTTTCAGCTGCATGGTCCATATTATAATTAGAAAAATATATTTTCTAACATATTATTTTTTTTAATAACCATATTCTTCATTTTATAGTTGTGTCATTTCTTTGGACAATGTTGAGTAATGTGCTTAGGTTTTCTTCAGTACAAGGACAATCTTTCTTGATGACAATGAATCTTTTCTTGCTTAGTATGATGTTTGAAACATATTGCACTAATTTGCATATCTTCTACTTATAAATGTATGTATTAAAGAGATGTTGATGTTACTATTATATTATAGTAATGTAAAAGCATACTTGTATGATTTTTAGATCAAAATTTAAAAAATCAATTGTCACACTTTACAACAAAGTCAATCTCTTGACTCAATCTTTCAAGATCAAGTAAGTTAAGCATTAATTTTTTTACCTCGTATTATAATTCATAAAAAAATTGGCTAAAAAGTACATCATTATTTTACTTGATATTAATTGTAAGTTGTTAAAATTATAAATAATCTAATATTATTGATTGATTGTCTTATTGAAAAGTATAGATCTTGTTGGTTACAATACAAATTGTATCATGTTTTCTATACATGGATCAAAACTTTACCAAAAAAGCCTCTAAATTATTCAATATTAGATTTTGTTGTTCAAAAAAAGATAAAAATTATGATAATACTAATTTTGAAAGAAGTGTACCAATAAATCTAACTTATAATCTTGGAATTGGATAGCTTTTGGATTGAAGTTCAATCACAAGTTGCACTTGATTGATAAATCTTTTAAATTAGAATTTTATGCCATCAAACTTTTTGAATAATATAATTTTTGATTTTCTAGTATTGGAAGGATATTCCACCATAAAAGAAGGGATATAATTTAGTACAGATATTGAAGCTATTCTTATTTTTTCTATATCTTTGTTCTTTGCTCTTTTTGTTGCTTCTTATGGTGGTAAATTGAATTGCTGCATCACAAGCATTATCTTCTTTAATTGATCTTGCATTTTTAATTTCAAGAAACTTTAGAATGATTACATTTAAAAAAGAGAAGATATCTAATATTCTTCAAGAAAAATAGAAGAGAGGACTTAAGAGAAAAGAAAATACTAAGGACAAAATTAGTTTTGAAGAGAGTAATCTTTAAGTCTTAATATGCTTATGACTTATAAAAAAAAAGATAATGCATTCTTAATTAAGAATAGATAAAGCTTTAATATTCTAAGTTTATTCTTGTCAATATATGAAGAACAAGATCCCAATGAAAGAAAATATTCAAGTGAGACTTTTTTCATAGAAGTATGAAAAAATAAAAGTAATGAAATATGAATATTAAAAAAATCCGAAATAGCTATTACTAAAGCATAAAAAAATTAAAGACTCTTGATTCTAGAGTTGAGCAAGAAAAGAATTGATAAGAATGAAGAAGGCTTCACTCTTGCCTCTATGTATACTATCTACCTAAGAGCTATGTGGCAACTTTCTATTGGATCTCTAATATGTATTAACTTTGGAAGCCATATGTCTTTACATTGAAGGCAAGTTTTTTATGGCCGAACTACATAGTTAATTTATTTTATAAGCTATCTATACATGTAATATGTGTCTAACTTATTGACTAAGTTTTAATCTAAAAATCAACTATGAATACATATAAAGTCAAAACCATGTCTATAAAGCTGCTAAGAAGTTTTTTTAGAAGATATTATAAAATTAATCTATTTTTATTTACTTTTATCTACTTTTATCAAATCATATAAGTAATTACTAAAAAAAGTATATATGTCTATAGTAATATGTGTATGAAAGCTTCTCAATTGCTCCTATATATTATAAAGCAACATCCATAGGAAAGTTTGATGCATCTATTTCCATAAAAAATGCCTTCAAAAAGTTGACATAATACAAGATTGGTGTAGAAATAAATGTTGTCTTCAAGGCTTCAAAAGATGCTTTAGCTTCTTTTCTCTACTTAAGTTTTTTTTTACATGTCAAGCATGTAAAAGAAGTTACAACTTGAAAAAAAATCTTTAGTAAGGTTTGATAATAATTGGCAAATTCTAAAAAATATTACACATCTTTATCTGGTTTTAGGATCTTCTAATCAATAATAATTTGGATCTTCTTAGAGTCCATCATAAGAATAACGTTTGAAATGATAGATCCTAGGAAGTCAACTTGAGTAGTGTAAAATATACACTTTTTTATCTTGGTGTATAATCCTATATTTCTTAATTTTTGTAACAAATTATAAACATAAAATTCATATTCTTTTATATTTGTAAAGTAAAATAAGATGTTTAGCTAAATATAAAATAACAAAATCATCAAGAAACTCAAAAAATATATTATTTATTAGATATTGAAAAGTAGCTTATGCATTTGTGAATCCAAAAGACATGATATTGTATTCAAAATAGCCATTTTTAGATCAAAGTGTAATTTTTTACTTATCTCATTTTTTAATGCATGCCAAATTTTATGTTCTTTGTAGTTATATTTTTATTTAAATCTTTGCTTGATTTAGTTGATTAAATAATCTGAAAATAAAAATAAAAGGTGTCTATTCTTGATAATGATCTTATTGAGTCGTTGATAGTCTACACACATTTGTAGCAATTTATCTTTTCTCTTCACAAATAAGATAAGAGCCTTGGCTAGAAATTTAAAATTGCATAAGAAGTTATTAGCAAAATTTTCATCAATATTTTCTTTAAGTATAGCCAACTTATTTTGTAATAGGCTATAGATTGATCCAAATGATGGTTAAACTTATTGTTGAAGATTAATGGAACAATCATAAAGATGATGCTATAAAAGAATATTTACATTTTTCTTTTCAAAATCATCTTGATAATCTTGATATTAGTTGGAAATGTGACTTGAAATCTTTTTTCTGTCAATAATAGATGTAGCATTTAAAGCAAAATTTGACCCTTCTTTTGCAGCATACACGAAAGTTCTTGCACCTATCAATAATAATTTGGACATATTGATCTTATAGATATTTACTTGCCTAACAAAACCTTTGACTAAATTATAGAAAAAATCAAGATTGAAAGAAATCTAATTTATCTAAGTGTTATATCTTGTTAATCATGATAATCTTAAAATTATTGAGTTAGAAAGAAATTTAATCACATTAAATATTATTAGACTATTATGACCACCTGTTGCTACTTTTAAAAGAATAGTTTTATATATAAAATCTCTAAAAGAAAATGAATGATTATCTATTACTTCTTTATGTATATATTTGATTTTTTTAATTATGTGTCAAGATCTAGAGCTTAGTGAAAAAAATAAACAAGTGAGACTCTCTCAAAGAAATATGAAAAAATAGAAATAGAAAAGTATACATATTAAATAAGAAATTAGAATGGCTATTTCTAAAAGACAAAGAAAATAGAGATCCTTGAAACTAGTCTAGAAGCTAGAATAGAATTGATAAGAGTGAAGAAGGCTTTATTCTAATATAAGTAGATACTATATATATATATATATTATCTACTTAGGATTTATGTGATGAAGTTTTATAGGACCTCTAAAAATGTGTTGACTTTACATGACATGTATCTTAACTTGCAAGGTAATTTTTTATATGGGTGCCATATAATTTGCTTGTTCTATAAGCTATTAATATATTTGGCATGTGATTAGCTTATTGATAAAGTTTTTAATCTAACAATCAACTACAAACATATGTAAAGTCAAAATAGCATCTAAAAAGCTTTTAAAAAGCTTCTTTAGAAAATATTATAAAATTAATTTAATTTTATCTACTTCTACTTATTCATATTACTTAGGTTACAATAATAATAATATATATATACATATATATATATACATATATATATATATATATATATATATATATATATCTATGACATTTGCTCTCCTTCTAAGAAAAAGTTCTATAAAGAGCAATAATCACATATAGAAGAAGTCTAAGATGTTGCAAATTATATTTGTCATATACTCTGATATTAATTCCATTTGAAGGTAGTTGATAGGTATTTTTAGCCATTAGTAATGTCCCATTTGAATGCAAGAAGACCACCCTATAATTTGATGACTGTTGAAATCTTTGTAACTTCCTTCAAATAAAATATTTATAATACCATTAAGAATCATGTTTACTTCCAATAAAATCATGAAACATTAAGAGTCTCTTCTCAAGTCATCATACCAAACGTGTTGTATCTTGCTATCTATTCAAATAAGAACATGTGATTTTTAAAGGTCTTCATTCCTATTACATCATCTTGAACGCTATGATAATTGCTATATCTTGTCTAGTAAGTCTACAAATGATGGCTCTTGAGTTGAATCTACTAGCTATTACTTTTCCATTTCTTTAATGCCACAATTATATAAAATCTACAAGCAAGGATAGAAGGTAGAATGCAAACTTTTCTAATTTATATTTTTTTTATAATAAATATTTCTTATCTTTTATCTAGATTTTAATAGATATTATTGATGAAAAGCTTTGACCTTTTCTATTATATTTATAAGATTTTTTGCTGGCTCCTATGCGCATTTGCTAATATCATATCCGTGTCAATGAATAAGATATTCTAATATCTGTCAATGGCACCTTAGGTCTAAGATTTCTTCTACCTCAAATTCTATAGCCTCTTTTAGACATGTCTTTATTGTTGTATGTAAATAAATAATTTTTCAAATCTTTTTCCATAAGATTATCAATTTTTAAAAAGTCAAAAATATCAAGTTATAGATGATATCCATAATTAATAAAAAAAGATATTTGTTACATAGAAAAATATACCATGTTATTATAAGCAAATTCTACCAATGGCAATAGAGTTATCTAATCATCTTCTTAATAGTTGATGCTATACTTCAAATACTACTCCAAAACTTGATTTACAGACTCTATTTATTTATCATTTTAAGGATAGACAGCTAAAGATAATTTAATATCTATTTTTAAAATCTTAAAAATTATTTTATAAAATCTTAATATAAATTAATTTTTCTTATTCAATATGATATATTTAGGCATCTTTATAGCAAATATTTTCAAGGAAAAGCTTGACTGGTTTTTTACTTGTGAAAGTTTTTGTATATAGTATAAAATATACTATCTTGGTGAAACAATCTACTTTCATAAATATAGAGTCATAGGAACTTAAGACTAGAAGATCCATGATAAAATCCATAGAAACAAAAGACCATGGTTGTTTTGGAATAGATAATGGTTGGAGAACTCCATAGGATCAATGACAAGGAGTTTTTGATCTTAAACAAACATCAAATGACTAAACAAAGTCTTTTATTGCCTTTCACATTTGTAGCCATAAAAAATCTTTAGATATAAGTTCTAAAGTCTTATTATATCCAAAATATCCGATCATTTGAGAGTCATTATGTATATATCAATTCGTTATTTAGATATATAAAATTAATTAAAAATAGATTAATTTCATAATACCTTTTAGAGATACCTTCTAGAAGCTTCTTAGATGTTATTTTGACTTTACATATATTTGTAGTTGATTAATAGGTTAGAAATATGGTCATCAAACTACTAATGTGCCACATGTATTGGTAGCTTGTGAAATAAGCTAACTATATGGCATCAATATTTAAAACTTTCCTTGTAAATAAAGATATGTGTCATACAAAGTCAACACTTTTTTGGAGATCTTACAGAACATTGCCACATAGATCCTAGATAGATAGTATATATAGAGGCAAGAATGAAGCCTTCTTCAGTCTTGTCAACTCCTTTCTTGCTTCTAGTCTAGATTCAAGAGTCTCCTTTTTCTTTGTCAAATATAATTAAGATGAAGAACCTCAAGAACAACATTTTCTTCTTCAAATAGATGGCAAGATATAATGTATTTGGTATCACGACCTTAGAAGAGGATCTTAAGGTTTGGTGATTTTATTAAATATAAAAATAATTCCAAATGGTATTTTAAATGTTTTATTTGAAAAAAATAAAAGGCTTTAATAATGACCAAATAAAACAATGGTCTTCTTGTCCATATATGACATATTATCAATAGTTGAAAAGACCTAACAACCATCTTTAAAGAGAACAAAGATCAAAATATATAGTAAATATAATTTGCCACAAAAAAAAGTTATCTTTTGCTATATATGCCACGTCTATTTTTTATGGTGAAAAGACATCAAGTGATATTCCTAGTTTGTATCAAGATTTTTAAAATGTTTTTGAAAAAAAAAATACAAATATTTTTTTAAAGCATCATTCTTATAATTATTCTATTGAACTTCACAAACAAGCTCAACTTCTATTTGGACCAATTTATAGCCTATTACAAAATAAATTGGCTATAGTGAAGGCATTTATTGATAAGAACTTACCTAAGAATTTTATATGCCATTCTAAATCTCCACCTGAAGCTCCTATCTTATTTGTGAAGAAAAAAGAAAAATCTATGTAGATGTGTATGGACTATCAAGGATTCAATAAGATCACCATCAAAAATTGATATCTTCTATCACTAATTTCAAGACTTTTTGATCAATTCAATCAAGCAAAGATTTATATAAAAATAGATCTACAAAGCACATATAATTTGGTACACATTAAAAAAAGAGATGAATAGAAAACTACATTCCGAGCTAAGTATGGACATTTTGAATTTAATGTCATGCCTTTTGGACTCAAAAATATACTAGGTACTTTTTAACATCTAATAAATGATGTCTTTCATGAATTTCTTGATGATTTTATTGTCTATTATTTGAACATTATCTTAATTTACTTTAAGAACATAGACAAGTATGAAATTCATGTTTGTTATGTGTTACAAAAACTTAGAGATGTAAGATTATATACTAAGTTAAAAAAATGTGTATTTTACATTACTTGAGTTAACTTCTTAGGATACATCATTTCCAATAAAAGGCTAATAATGGATCCAAAGAAGGTCTTGACTATCATAAATTAGAAGATTTCAAAAACAATAACACATGTACAATGTTTTTTTGGCTTTGCCAATTACTATCAGATCTTTATCAAGAATTTTTCTCAAGTTGCAATTCTTCTTATACATTTGACTTGTAGATAAAAACTTGAATAGACCAAAGAAGCCAAAGCATTATTTGATGCTTTAAAAGGAGTTTATTTTTGTACCAAATTTATATTGTGTTGACTTTTTTAAGATATTTTTCATAGAAACAAATATATCAAACTTTGCCTTAGATGCAGTATTGTCACAAATGGAAGCAGATGGTAAATTTCTTTTAAAAGCTTTCCATTTTAGAAAATTTTCAGCAATTGAGATTAATTATGAGATCCATGATAAAGAGCTACTTACAATTGTACATTCATTTCAAGAATGGAATTATTATTTAGAAGGCACCTCGAGTCTAGTCATCATATATACAAACTACAAAAATCTCAAGTACTTCATATTTGCACAAGTTTTAAATAATTTCCAAGCATGTTGAAGCATATCTTTATCAAGAATATTTATCGACTCAAAAAATAATAAGGTTTATTGAATATCCTTTTTAAACATTCTTATCTTATACCAAAAGAAAGAAATATATCTTTTGATCAACAAAGAATGATTCTCTAAAAGCCAAAGCACCTTCACCTTTAAGCAATTAAATCAACATTGATTGATGATTCAATCTTTGTGAAGCAAATTCAATAAAGTATGTCTTTTAATCTTCTTATCTATGATATCAAGAATAATTCTTCTAAGTCTCATGATACTTCCAAGTTTGAGTTCAAGAACAACCTACTATATTTCAAAGGACAATTATATATTCTAGAAGGTAAGGTACAATTACGTATTCTTCAAACTTGACATGACTTTATAATAGCCAGATATTTTGGATACAATAAGACTTTGAAGCTTATATTGAGAGATTTTTGGTGGCTTTAAATATAAAAAGTAGTCAAAGACTTTGTACAATCATGTAATATTTGTTTAAGATCTAAAATTCCTTGCCATTAACTTTTTATACTTTTTCAGCCATTACCTATTCTAAAACAACCATAGTCTTTTATCTCTATGGATTTTAAGATGGTATTATATTGTGTGATTTGCTATCTAGAAATACATGGAGTATCTAATTGTAGAGAGTTTAGCTTAAACTTTTATATGTATCTTGTCTTACCTTCCAAAACTCCTTTATTTTCGACAAAATTCAAAATATAGCAAAATCTCTTCAAAACATATTTTTCCCGCAAAGGATTTTTTCTTCTCAAACTTTAAAAATTCATAACTCTTGATCTAACTGTTCAATTTGTTTCAAACTTGTATAGTAGGTATAATTTATCCTTAGATTTTACCACAAAAAAAACTAACTACAAATTCACTTTCAATCTTTTGGCATCTAAGAAATTCTAGCACATGCTCTAAATCCTAATTTACAAGCACCTAAGCACTATTTTCTTAATATCTCAAGAACTCAATACTCAAATGCCATAAAATTTATGTAAAAAGTTTAATTTCATGAATATAAATAGTTTTTGAAATTTTGAGCCAAAATCTTGTCAAATTGCTCAAGATATAGCTCAAGATCCAACTACTAGTAAACCGGGTCACTTACTACCCTTAGATTGCATGTGCTGACTTCAAAATCCAATAACTCCTTTATTTTAACTTGGAATCCAGCAAACAGGATATGAAAAGTGTAGGCACAAAAGTACTCTCTTCAGTCGCAATTGCCGATCTTCAATTGCTCTCCATATACGTGCATTATGTTAAAAATAGTGATAGTAGCTCCCAAATCAACACCTTAACTTTGAGCGCCTATATTTTCTTCATATAAACTCCAAATCATACAAGATTTGCACCAAAACCATAGCCAAAAACCTAAACTTCCTGACCTTAGCTTTCAAAGCTCAAATTGCTACGAAAAACTAATCCTAATCTCTAATATGGCATCAGGCAGCCTCCTCAAAGCCTATTGGTCATGATTTTTGACCAATAGGAATGGAGATTTTTATCATCCATCTCCATTCATCTATATTGGTGCTCTAATTACTCCCTTTGCTACTAAAATCCTTCTTCAATCTTTTTTCTTATAAGATTCACATAATTTATGCTCTAAACACCAAATAAAAGAACCAAAATAAGTTTTCAAAGGTCACCAATGTATAATAAAGGTGACTCTAAATATTTAGAAATTACTATCAATCAAAATCAATCTTAAAAGCCACTATCAAAAGAAATTAAAATTACACAAATTTTATAGTAATCTTTTTAAACAACCTCTTTTAAAAGTAGTAATTTAACCACATTCTATAACCAACTAAAATTTAGTAATATGGCTCTCACCATGTTGTTAAATAAATTGTATATTAAATATATAACCACATTATTTTCACATAATAGCCGAACCACAATACGACAACGGATCTTCAAGTTTCAAGTTTGTATGATTTTATATTTGTGGTAGTAGGTTGTTTTACCAAGATAGCACATTTTGTACCATATACAAAATCTATCATAGTTGAAGAAATGGCTAAGCTTTTTTGAAGAACATCTATCACTATCACATATTATGTAAAGATATTATATTGAATAGAGAGACTCAATTTTTATCAAGATTTTAGAGAATCCTTTTTAAAATTATAAGGATGGATATAAATTTTTCTTTGATTTTTCATCCTCAAATTGATAAGCAAATAAAATGGATGAATTAGGTTTTGAAGCAATACTTAAGGGGTACCATCAACTATCATCAAGATGATTGGACAACTTTTTTACTATTAGCAAAGTTTCTATAATAATTTGATATATTCTTTCACTCATCAAATACCTATTTTTACCAATTATGGTTATCATCCACGACTTGATACTTTTGACTTTTCAAAAGTTGATAATCCTATAACAAAATATTTAGTAAATTATTTATTAGAGCTACATACAACAATGAAGGTGCAGTTAAAGGGAGCTCAAGAATAACAAAAGATTAATGCAAATGCCTATGACAAGGAATAACTATAATTTAATATTAGTGATAAAGTATAATTACTTCACCGTAATATCAAGATTACTTATTCTTATAATAAATTAGACTATAATAGGCTTAAACTTTTTTCTATTTATAAAGAAGTTAATCTTATTGCTTAATAATTATATCTATTAAAGTCTATGAAGATTCTCTTCTTATTTCTTGTGTCTTTTTTTGAGCCATATAAGATAATAAATATCTCAGAAAGAAGACAAATGCCACTTCTTTCCACAGAAGTAGATAATAATTATAAGTTCAAAGTAGTCTTAGATTCAAGGCGATGCCAAAATAGATTAGAACAGCTTGTTCATAAGCATAGATATGATATGAATGAAGTCACAAAAAAGCTAGTAAAAAATCTTACAAATGCAATAAAGAGAGTTGAGGCTTTTCATTGACAATATCCATAAAAACAAAGATGAAGAATAGTAAATCTTTACCATAAAAGAAACAAGATCCAATAAAGATAATATTCTACCTTCTATCATTTTTTAAAACTTTTATGTATTTGTGACATTAAGAAGATGGAGAACCAATAGATTGTAGATATAATTTAAGAGCTTCCACTTGCTGACTTATCGGATAAAATATTACAATTTTTAAAACCTTTAAGATAATATAATTGAGATGAAGAACCTCAAGAACAACATGTTCTTCTTCAAATAGATGGCAAGATATAATGTATTTGGTATCACGACCTTAGAAGAAGCTCTTAAGGTTTGGTGATTTTATTAAATATAAAAATAATTCCAAATGGTATTTTAAATGTTTTATTTGAAAAAAAATAAAAGGCTTTTACAATGACCAAATAAAACAATGATCTTCTTGTCCATATATGACATATTATCAATAGTTGAAAAGACCTAACAACCCTCTTCAAAGAGAACAAAGATCAAAATATATAGCAAATATAATTTGCCACATCATGGATTTCATCAACTCATGATGACCCCTCTTCATGGAACTCATCTCTAGAAAGAGAGGCAATATCATGGATATACATATGTATTTTAAAAAATACCTATATAATTAGGTAGAAATAAGTAAAAATAAATAAAAATAGATTTATTTCATAATATTTTTTAGAAAAGCTTCTTAGAAGCTATATAAATGTTGCTTTGACTTTACATGTGTTTGTACTTGAATGATAGCTTAGAAATTTAGTCAAAAAGCTAATCATATCTTAATAGCTTACAAAACAAATTAACTATGTGGCGCACATATAGAAAACTTGTCTTACAAGTTAAGATATGTATCTTACAAAGTCAACATATTTTGGAGGTCCTATAGGACATTGTCTCATAGCTCCTAGTTAAGAGTATATATGGAGGTAAGAGTGAAGCCTTCTTTACTCTTGGCAAAGCTTTTTTAGTCCTCAATCTTAATTCAAGTTTTTTTAATTTTTATATTTTTAAAAATAGCCATTTTAGTTCAATATTATACTACCTTTGAGTCAATTTTTAGTTCTTTTCAATGACACAAGAGTATATTGAGGATTTCTTTCTCTAAAATTCATGTCTTTGATATATATGATAGAATTGTGCAATAAAAATAAGGACTTAAGGCTCAATTCAAGCAATTGATTTTTTTGAATCCTTAATGGTATCAAAGACATGAACTTTAAAGAATTAAAATATTAATACACTCTTATGTCACTTAAAAAGACTAGAAAAGATTAAAAATTATCCAAAGATGATATAGTATTAAGACTAGAATAGCTATTACCAAAGATAAGAAGATTAAAAAGTCTCAAAATCAAACTAAAGACTAAAAAAACATTAACAAGAATAAAGAAGGCTTCACTTTTGCCTCTACATATACTATCTAACTAAGAGTTACATAGCAATGTTCTATAAGACCTTCAAAACATATTGACTTTACAAGGCATGTATTTTAACTTATAAAATAAGTTTTTTATATGTGTATTACATAGCTAGCTTGTTCTACAAGCTACCAACATATGTAGCATATGATTAATTTGTTGACCAAGTTCTTAACCTATTTATCAACTACAAACACGTATAAAATAAAATACTCATCTATGAATCTTTTAAAAAGCTTTTTTAAAAGATATTATAAAATAAATCTATTTTCATCTACTTCTATTTAATCATATAAATAAATAGTAGAATAATATGTATGCTCATGATATTACTCCCTCTTCTAAAAAAGAGTTCTACAAAGAACAACCATCATATATTGAAGAAATCCAAAATGCAATAAATTATATTTGCCACATACTTTGATCTTTGTTATCTTCAAATGTGATTGATATGTCCTCTCAACCATCAATATTTTTACTAGGGTAGAAAGACCATCTTATTATTTGATTGTTGTTGAGGCCTTCATAACTCTCTTCAAATAAAATATTTAAAATGCCATTAGAAGTTGTTCTTACTTCTAATAAAATTTTCTAACATTAAAAGACTCTTCAAAGGACATGATACCAGACACATTCTAGTTTTCCATCTATTCAAAAATAAACATGTTTTTCTTAAGGATCTTCATCTAGATTACATCATCTTTTAGGTTGTGACATTCATAATGTCTTGTCTAATAAGTCAATAAATATTAGCTCTTGAATTGAATCTGCTAATTGTTGATTTCTTTATTTCTTTAGCATCACAAATATATAAAAGTTATAAAGAAGAATGAAAGGTGGAATGTTAATTTTTATAGATCTTGTTTCTATTATAGCAAAGATTTGCTATTCTTTATTTTGATTTTGATGCATGTCATCAATAAAAAGTGTCAATCTTCTTTGTTGTATTTGTAATATTCTTTATTTATTTCTATGTGGATTCAATAATATCATATCTTTATCAATGAATAAGATATTTTAATCTATTTTGGTACTGCTTGAAATCTAAGACTTCTTCTACTTCAAATTATATCTAAAATTTCTAGTTGCTAAAAATTCATGACAAGCTTGAAGAATATGTAATTGTACTTTATCTTTTGGAATATATAATTATCTCTCAAAATAGACCAAATTATTTTTGAATTCAAACTTAGAAGTATCATGAGATTTAGAAGAATTATTCTTCATGTCATCAATAAGAAGATCAAAAGACATACTTGATTGAATTTGCTTGATAAAGGTTAAGTCAATAATCAATGTTGATTTTATTGTTCAAAGTTGAGAATGCTTAGGCTTCAAAAGAATCATTTTTTGTTAATCAAAAGCTGCATTCTTTTTTTTTAGTACAAGATAAGAATATCTAGAAAGGACATTTAATAAACCTTCTTATTTTTTAAATTGATAAATAATCTTGAAATCAAATTTTGATAATAATATGCTCCAATGGACTTGACAATAATTCAAAACATGTATTGATATGAAGTACTTGAGGTTTTTGTAATCCATATATATGGTGATTGGACTAAAAGCACCTTCTAGATAATGATGCCATTCTTAAAATGAATCCACAATTGTAAGAAGTTTTTTGTCATAGATCTCATAGTTAATCTTGGCTACTAAAAATAATTTGGAATAAAAAGCTATCATGTAGAGCTTGTATCAAGAACAAGAATCTCATGAAAGAAAATAACCAAATAAGACTTTTTTCAAAAAGATATGACAAAATAGAAGTAAAAAAATATGTATATTAAAAAAAAATGGAATGGCTATTGCCAAAAAACAAGAAAATTAAAGACTCTTGAATCTAGACTATAGAAAGAAAGGAGTTGACAAGAATAAAGAAGGCTTCATTCTTATCTCTATATATACTATCTACTTAGAAGCTATATAGCGATGTTCTATAAAATCTCCAACATGTATTGACTTTTCAAGCTACATGTTTTAACTTACAAGATAAGTTTTTTATGTGTGCACCATATAGTTAGCTTATTCTACAAGCTATCTACATGTTTTCATGTTGTGGTTCGGCTACCATGTGAAAATAATGTGATTATGTATTTAATGTATAATTTACTTAGCAACATGGTGAGAGCTATGTTTCTTGATTTTAATTGGTTGTAGAGTGCAGTTAAATTACTACTTTAAAAGATGGTTGTTTAAAAAGATTACTATTAGAATTTGTATAACTTTATTTTGTTTTGATAGCGGCTTTTGAGATTGATTTTGTTGATAGCAACTTTAAATATGTAGAGTCACCTTTATTAGACATTAGTGATCCTTCAAGTCTTTTTTTTTATTTATTTTATTTGGTATTTATGGCATATATTATGTAAACCTTATAAGAAAAAGGATTGGAGAAGGATCTTGGTAGCAAATAAGAGAAGTAAGGACATCTATATGGATGAATGGAGATGGATGATGAAAATCTCCATTCCTATTGATCAAAAATCATGACGAGTGGGCTTCAAGGAGGCTGCCCGAGGCCATATTAGAGATTAGGGTTAGTTTTTCGAAGGCATTTAAGCTTTGGAGGCTAAGGTCAGCAAGTTTAGGTTTTTGGCTATGTTTTTGGTACAAATTTTGTTTCATTTAGAGTTTATATAAAAGAGATATGAGTGCTCAAAGTTAAGATATTGATTTTGTACCTATTGTCATGCTTTTGGATATAACGCACGCATATAGATAGCAATAAAGGATCGACGACTAAGGTTGGAGAGAGCACTCTTTCGGCTACATTTTTGGTATATTGTTTGATGGATTTCAAGTTTTAGTAAATAACATATTGGAGGTTGAAATCAGTGCTTGTAAATCTAAGGGTAGTAAGTGACACAAATTGCTAGTAGTTGTGTTTTGAGTTATATCTTATGCAATTTGATAAGATTTTGGCTAAAACTTTCTAAAAATATGTATTTTTATATAATAAAACATTATCTATAAGTTTTGTGATATTTGGATTTTAGATTGGTGAGATATAAAGAAAATAGTACTTAGGTGCTTGTAAATTAGGATTTTAGAGCACTTGCTAGGATTTTTAAGATGCCAAATGATCAATAGCAAATTTATAATTGAATTTTTGTACAATAAAGATCAAAGGTGAATTCTATAATATCCATGAATTTGGAAAAATCTGAATAGTTGGATCAAGAGATATGAATTTCTAAAGTTTGGAAAGAAGAAATCATTTGCAGGAATATTATATTTTGAAGGATTTTTGTTATAATTTGAACATTTAATACAAAATAAAGAAGTATTTTGGAAGCTAAGACTTCATATATATGTTGAAGATGGATATATAGAGCTATTGTTGAATTCTTGTGTAAAGATGGACTTTTGAGAGGAGATTGTGGATTTCTTTTGAAGTTATCAAAAACCTAATCTACCAGCAAATGGTTAGCTATGATTTGGTATATCCAAGAGTGTTAGAAAATTTCTAGATATTTTAGAAAGCCTTATATACAAACCTTCTTAAATATAAAAGGATTTATTAGTATAATATCTTTTTGATGTTGTAGTATTTATTTGTCTTCTACCTTTAATGTTAAATAACTTATTGAAGCTTGGCCAATAAGTTAAAACTAAACTCTCTACAGCTAGGTACCTAGTATATTTTCACATAGAAAATCACACAATACAACAACGTGTGACATGTGGCTAATTTATTGATCAAATTTCTAACCTAAAAGTCAACTGTAAAAATATATAAAGTCAAAATTGTATCTATAAAGGTTCTAAAAAGCTTTTCAAGAAGATATTATGAAATTAATCTATTCTTATCTACTTTTATTTATTTCTACTTAATCATATAGATAATTATTAGAGTAAGTATATATGTCTATGACCTCACTCTACCTTCTAAGAATAAGCTCTACAAGGCATGGTCATCATATATTGAAAAAATTCAAGATATAATGAATTATGTTTGCCACATATTCTAATATTTTTACTCTTCAAAGATGGTTGATAGGTCGTCTTAGCCATTGATAATGTCTCATATCAGGGCAAAAAGACCATCCTATTATTTGATTGTTGTTGAGATCTTTATAACTTCTTTCAAATAAAATATTTAAAACATTATCATGAGTTGTTTGTATCTCTAATAAAATCACCAAACATCAAAAGTTTCGTCTAATATTGTGATACCAAGTACATTATATTTTGCCATGTATTCAAGAAAGAACATGTCATTCTTGAGGATCTTCATCTTAATTATGTTATCTAAAAGGTTAAGACAATTACAATGTCTCATTCAACAAATTAGCAAACAATAGCTCTTGAGTTGAATCCGTTGGTTATTGGTTCTCCATCTCTTAAGTACTACAATATATACAAAAGCTACAAACAAAGATAGAAGATATGATATTATCTTATCTTGATCTTGTTTCTTTTATTGCAAAGATTTTCTATTCTTCATCTAGATTTTGATAGATATCGTTGATAAAAAGCTTCCACCTTCTTTATTACATTTGTAAGATTTTTTGATGGCTCCCATGTCCATTCACTAATATCATATCCATGTCAATGAACAAGTTATTTTAACCTATTTTGGTGGCCCTTTGAGTCTAAAACTTCTTCCATCTCAAATTCTTTATTATTGTGTATTTCTAAAGGAAGAAGTGGCATCTATTTTCTTCTTGGTATATTCATTATCTTGTATGGTTCAAGAAGAGACATGTGAAATATAGAATGGATCTTCATTGACTCTAGTTGGTATAATGAATAAGCAATTGGATTAATTTATTTACAAATAAGAAAAGGTCTAAACTTATGATAGTTCAACTTGTCACAAAGGTGAATAGTCTTGATATTATGACAAAATAACCATATCCTATCATCCATATTGAATTGTAGGTGTTCTTTGTAATAAGCATCTAGGATTATCTTTCGTTGTTCTTAAGCTTCTTTTAATTGCACCTTTATTATTACATATAACTTTGACAAATGATTTGCTAAATCTTCTACCATAGTATTATTAATTCTTGAAAAGTTAAAAGCATCAAATCATAGATGATAACCATAATTAACAAAGAAAGATATTTAATGAATAGAAGAGTGTATTGTATTATTATAGACAAACTCTGCTAATAGCAAAAGAATCATTCAATCATCTTGTTGGTAGTTGATGGTATGTCTCAAATACTGCTTCAAAATTTGATTAACATGCTCTGTCTATCCATCAATTTGAGGAAGAAAGACCAAAGGTAACTTTATATCTACTTTTAAAATCTTAAAAAGAATTTTAAAAAATCTTAATATAAATTAAGTTTCTCTATTTGATATAATATCTTTAGATAATCTATGATAGCAATAGATATTTTCAAGAAAAAACTTAGTTATTTTTTTACATGTAATAGACTTTGTACATAATACAAAATGTGAAATTTTGGTAAAATGATCTACTATCACAAATACAAAATCATACAAACCTGAGACTAAAATATCTATGATAAAATCTATAGAAACAATAGACCATGATTATTTGAGTATGGACAATCGTTGGAGAAGTCTATAGGACCAATGACAAGGAGTTTTTGACCTTGAACAAATATCACATGACTAGACATACTCTTTCACTATCTTCCACATTTGCAGCTACTAAAAGTCTCTCAATATAAGCTCTAAAGTCTAATTTTATTCAAAATATCCAGTTGCCAAAAAATCGTGACATACTTGAAGAACATATAAATATGCTCCTCTTTTTGAAATATATAGACAATGATTCAAAATATCTATTAACATAAAATATTTAAGATTCCTATGATCTATATAAATAGTGAATGGATTAAAAGCATCTTCTAGATAATGGCACCATTTTTAAAATAAATTCATATTTGCAAGAAATTCTTTATCGTGAATGTTATAATTGATGTCGATTACTAAAAATTATCTTAAATAAAAAGCTATTACGTGAATTTTATCATTTATTTCTATATGTAACAATACAATATCCAAAACAAAGTTTGATATACATGTTTCTATAAAAAATGGCTTAGAAAAGTTGATGCAATACAAGATTGGTGTAAAAATAAAGATTGTCTTTAAAGCTTCAAAGACTGCTTCTGCTTCTTGATTCCATTGAAGTTTTTCTTTACAAGTCAAACATGTAAGTGGAGCTATAACTTGAGAGAAATCCTTAATAAAGATATGATAGTAATTGATAAATTTAAAAAAATATTAAATATTACTTATCATTTTTAGAATCAACTAATCTATAATAATTTGAACTTTCTTAGGATCTATTATAAGTCTATTTAAAATGATGTATTCTAAGAAGTCAAATTGAGTAGTAAAAATATACACTTTTTTATTTTGGCATAGAGTCTCATATCTCTTAATTTTTGTAATACACAATAAATGTAAAATTCATATTCTTCTATATTTTTAAAATAAATCAAGATGTTGTCTAAATAATAGACAACAAAGTCATTTAAAAATTCTTGAAAGACATCATTTATTAGATGTTATAAAGCAGCTTGTGTATTTGTAAGTCTAAAAGGTATGACATTGTATTTGAAATGTCCATACCTAGATTGAAATACAATCTTTCATTTGGCTCATTTTTTAATGTATACCAAATTGTATGCTTCTTGTAGATCTATTTTTGTATAGATCTTAGCTTGATTCAACTGATCAAAAAGTACAGATATCAAAGATAGATGATACTTGTTTTTTATGGTGATTTTGTTGAGTCCTCAATAATTGACACACATCTAAAATATTCCATCTTTTTTCTTCACAAATAAAATCAAAGCTCTTGGTAGACATTTGGAATAGCATATAAAGTTCTTGGCCAAATTCTCTTCAAAATACTCCTTGAATTCAGCCAATCATTTTGTGATTACTTGTAGATTGATCTAAACCATGGTTGAACTCCTTCTTCAAGATCAATTAAGTATTCATAGGAATGATGTTTCAAAAACATATCTATATTCTTCTTTCCAAATACATCTTTAAAATCTTGATATTGGCTTAGATTATCACTTGAAGTCTTTCTACTATTACAAATAAATGTGACATAAATGACATAAGATAATTTTTTTTTTGCAACATGCAAGAAAGCTCTTGTACTTATAAATAAAAATTTAGTTGTATTAAATTTATGATTTTTTACTTAATTAACTATATTCTGAATTATACTTTTAAAAAATTCAAGAGTACAAGAAATTTAAGGTATTTTAGGATTATATTTTTTTAGCCATGATAAACCTAAAATCATTAGATCAGATAGAGATCTAATGCTATAAAATATTACATAGCTATTATGATCATTGATTCTTACTTCTATATGAAGGATTTCATAGATAACACCTCTTGAAGACAATAGATGACCATCTATGACTTCCATGTGAACATATTTAATTTTCTTCACTAAAGATATACTATGTATTTTAGCAAATTCTTCATCTAAGAAACATGCTAAGGCTCTTGAATCTAATAAGGCAAAGGCTTTGTGATATTTAGGTCCTAAAAGAATATTTATTGAAAAACAAGGAGAAGATTTTAAAGAAAAAATAAGACCTTCACTAAATGTTGTACAAGGTTCTAGCTCCACGGTTCCTATTGTACTTAGAGAAATTCATTTTCTAACATACTATTTTCTTTGATAGCCATATTCTTCATTTTGTTGTTGCATCACTTCTTTGGATAATATTGAGTAATATACTTTGGTTCTTTTCAATACAAGCACAATCTTTCTTGATGATGATGAATCTTTTCTTGCTTAGTAGAATATTTGAAATATATTGCATCAATTTGCATATCCTCTACTTTTAAATGTATGTATTGAAGAGACGTTGATGTTACCATTATATTATAATGACGTAAAGGCATACTTGTATGATTCTTAGATCAAAATTTAAAAAGCCAATTGTCATACTTTACAACAAATTCAATTACTTGACTCAATGTTTCAAGATCAAGTAAGTTGAGCATTAATTTCTTTACTTCGTATTATAATTCATAGAAAAATTGGCTAATAAGTGCACTATCATTTTACTTGATATCAATTATAAGTTGTTAAAATTATAAAGAATATAATTTTATTTATTGATTACCTTGTCATAAAATACAGATCTTGTTGGTTGCAACACAAATTGTATCATGTTTTTTATACATGGATCAATACTTTTCCAAAAAAGCTTCTAAATTATCTAATGTTAGATCTTATTGTTCAAAAAAAAAAAAATATGATAATATTAATTTTGAAAGAAGTATATCAATGAATCTAACTTGCAATCTTGAAATTGGATAGCTTTTAGATTGAAGCTCAATCACAAGTTGTACTTGATTAATAAATCCTTGAAATTAGAATCTTATGCCATTAAACTTCTAAAGTAATATAATCTTTAGTTCTCTAATATTGGAAGGATGTTCCACCATAAAAAAAAGAATATAATCTGGTGTAGATGTTGAAATAAATCTAATTATCTCTATATCTTTGCTCTTTGTTATTCTTGTTGCTCCTTATAGTAGTAAATTGAATTGATGCATTACAAAAAATATCTTCTTCAATTGCTTTTACATTTGTGCAATTGTACTCTTCATTTCAAGAAGCTTTGTGATGATAACACTTAAAGAAGAAAAGATGTCTAATATTGCTCAAGACAAATAGAAGAGAGGACTTGAGAATAAAGAAAATACTAAGAATAAAATTAGTTTAGAAGAGAGTAATCTATAATTCCTAATATGATTATGATTTATCAAAAAAAAATGATAATACATTCTTAATCAAGAATAGATAAAGCTCTAATATTCTCAGTGTATTCTTGTCAATGTATTAAGAATAATAATCCAATGAAAAAAAATATTAAAGTGAGACTTTTTTCAAAGAAGTGTGATAAAATAGAAATAAAGAAATATGAATATTAAAAAAACTTGCAATAGCTATTAGTAAAAGATAAAAAAATTAAAGACTCTTAAATCTAGACTATAGCAAGAAAAGAATTGATAAGAATGAAGAAGGCTTCACTCTTATCTCTATATATACTATCTACCTAAAAGCTACGTGGTAATATTTTATAGGACCTCCACCACATATTGACTTTGCAAGCCACATGTCTAAACTTATAAGATAAGTTTTTATATGTGCGCCACATAATTAACTTGTTTTATAAGCTATCTATACATATAACATGTGGCTAACTTATTGACTAAGTTTTAAATCTAAAAATCAACTATAAGCACATATGGAATCAAAATTGTATCTATGAAGTTGTTAAAAAGCTTTTTTAGAAGATATTATAAAATTAATCTATTTTTATCTATTTTTACTTACTTCTAAAAAATCATATAAGTAATATAATAAAAATTATATATGTTCATAATAATATGTCCATGAAAGCTTGTCAATTGCTCCCAATTATTACAAAACAACATCCATAGCAGAGTTTGATGTAGTTGTTTCTATAATGAATGCCTTCAAACAGTTGACATAATATAAGATTGGTGTAGAAATAAATGTTGTTTCTAAGGCTTCAAAAGATGCTTTAGCTTCTTTACTCTACTCAAGTTTGTCTTTACATGTCAAGCATGTAAAAGAAGTTGCAACTTGAAGAAAAAAATCTTCATTAAGATCCAATAATAATTGGTAAATTCTAAAAAATATTGCACATCTTTATCTGATTTTAGAATCTTCTAATCTATAATAATTTGAATCTTCTTAGAATCCATCATAAGAATAATGTTTGAAATAATATATCCTAAAAATTCAACTTGAATAATAAGAAATACATACTTTTCCATCTTTGCTATTAATCTTGCATCTCTTAGTTTTTGTAACAAACTATAAACATAAACTTCATATTCTTTTGTATTCTTAAAGTAGATTAAGATATTTGTCTAAATAAAAGATGAAAAAATCATCAAGAAACTCACAAAAGACATCATTTGTTAAATATTGAAAAGTAACTTATGCATTTGTGAGTCCAAAAGGCATGACATTATATTCAAAATGGCCATTTTTAGATCAAAGTATAGTTTTTTACTTGACTCCTTTTTAAATGCATGCCAAATTGTATACTCTTTATAGATCTATTTTTATATAAATCTTTGCTTAATTTAATTGATCAAGAAACCTGAAATTAAAAATAAAATATAACTTTTATTGATGGTGATCCTGTTGAGTTATCAATAGTCCACACATATGTACAACAATTTATCTTTTCTCTTCACAAATAAGATAAGAGCCTTGGTTGAAAATTTAAAATGGCATAAGAAATTCTTAGCCAAATTCTTATCAATGTATTCTTTAAGTATAACCAACTTATTTTGTGATAGGCTATAGATTGGTCCAAATAGTGATTGAACTTGTTCTTAAAGATCAATGGAATAAACATAAAGATGATGTTTGGGAAGAATATTTGTATTTTTTTTTCAAAATTACCTTAATAAACTTTGTATTGATTTAAAATGCCACTTGAAACCTTTTCTTCATCAATAATAGATGTGGCAAATAAAGCAAAATTTGACCCTTCTTTTGCAGCATGCATGAAAGTTCTTACACCTATCAATAATGGTTTGAATATATTGATCTTATGGTTTTTTTACTTGCCTAGAAAAATCTTAGGCTAAACCATGGAAAAAATTAAGATTGCAAGAAATTTAGTCTATTTGAGGATTATACCTTTCTAATCATGATAATCTTAAAATAATTGAATTAGAAAGAAATTTAATCACATTGAATATTACTAAACTATTATAACCATTAGTTACTATATTTAAAGGAATATTTTTATATGTAACATCTCCAAAAGAAAATGAATGACCATCTATTATTTCTATATGCACAAGTTTGATTTTCTCAACTAAGGATATATCTTGTTTTTTGACAAAGTCTTTGTTTATAAAATAGGCTGAGGCTCTTGAGTCTAATAATGCTAAAACTTTGTGATTTTTTGGTCCTAAATAAAATTCCATTGTAAAACAAGGTGAGGGATTTAAGGAAAAAATAACACCTTTACTAGGAATTACATAAGTTTTTAACTACATAGTTCCTATTATAGGTGGAAAAACTCATTTTTCTACACACTATCTTTTTTTGCAACTACACTCTTCATTTTGCAATTGTATTGCTTCTTTGGATAATTTTGAGCAATGTACTTGGATTTTCCACAATACAGGCACAAACCTTCTTGATAATGATAAGTTTTTTTTCTACTGACTAAGAAATTTAAAATGTACCATATTAATTTGCATTGATTTTGCCCTTGATGAATAAGTTTCTGAAAATTTAGGAGTTGTCATTGCTTGATTTGTTTCTTTCCATCCAAATCTTTGTTATTGATGCTTTTTAAATAATCAATTATCACATGCATTTGCTTGAGCAATAAATTATTTTAAAGATTTTACTTTTGGTATTATCAACAATAAAACTTTAACATTATTGTCCAATCCATATAAAAATTGATTAATAAAAACTTTATCATTTCAATCCACATTGCAAGCAAGATTTTAAAAATTGACAGCATATATGTTGGTTGACCGTGGTTCTTATTATAAAAATAAGAGCTTGGTTTCTACTACTATTTTTCAATCACTTTCTTTAAATATGGTCATAAACACTTCTAGGAATGAATTCAAATCGTAAAAGAGTTATAAATTCTTTTCCATCAAAGTTGCAAACTAAAAAAGAACACTTCTAGATAGAAGTGTACTTATGAATCCAACTTGAGTAAATCCATCAAGGTATTGAAAAGGATGCAACCTTAGATAGAGCTTGATTTATTGCAAAAATCCTCAAAATTTTGATCTTATTCTATCAAATTTCTCAGGCATACTAATTCTTATTCCCGTTATACTTGTAAAAGCAAAACTTCTTGGATTTGGTTGTAAGATCAATCAACTTACTTCCTTCAAACTCTAAACTTCTTCTATAGACATAGGATTAGTTTTTCATGGTTGGTGCTGGTGATGCATGAAATTTCTATCTTAAGTCTATTAATAACTTTATAAAGATTTGCAATAGTTGCAAATCTATTCTCATTTCTATTAAGTATAGCATCTATAAATTTTTCTTCTAATTCAAATAACTTAAGAAATCCACAAGTCAAATTAAAAGAAGGTAATCCACAATCTCTAATGTCTAATAAATATTTTTACAAAGAAAGATAATCTATTTTTTTAAAGAAAAAATTAGTATTAAAAAACTAAATAGTTTGTTTAAAAGTGTATAATCTCCTATATTTAAAACAAAAAAAATAGAAATAGAATAATCAATTTACTACTAAAATAAGATAAAAATAATGAATTAGTACTCTTGTCAAACTATCAAGGACAGGAACCTCAAAGAATTAAAATGTCAATACACTCTTGTGTCACTCAAAAAGACAAAAAAAATACTTAAAGATGATATAGTATTAAGACTAAAATAGGTATTATCAAAGATAAGAAGAGTAGAAAGTCTTGAAATAAGACTAAAGGCCAAAAAGGCATTGACAAGAATGAAGAAGGCTTCATTTTTGCTCCTATATATATTATCTAACTAAGAGCTACATGGCAATGTTCCATAGGACCCCCAAATCATGTTGACTTTATAAGATACATATCTTAACTTGCAAGAAAAGTTTTCTATATATGCACCATATAGTTAGCTTGTTCCACAAGCTATCAACATGTATAGCATGTGGTTAATTTGTTGACCGAATTTCTAACCTATCAATCAACTACAAACACATGCAAAGTCAGAATAGTATCTATGAAGCTTCTTAAAAGCTTTTTTAGAAGATATTATGAAATAAATCTACTTTTACCTACTTCTATTTAATTATATAGGTAAGTATTAGAATAAATATGTATGTTTGTGACAAATGGTTGAATAGAGAACTTACATGTATTTCACATCATTATATTCCTATCCAAAAGTAATACATATTTCATATTTTTTAATAAATTGAATAATATTTAGCAAGAATGAGAGAGCCATTGCAAAATAAAGAATAAATTATATAGACTAAGAATAAGATTGAAGAAAAAAATTTACTTTAATATGACTAAAGATGATCTTAGTCTTGAAGTTATAAATAACAGCTTACAAATTGTTGAAGATCAGCAAGTACTTGCTTAGTTACAACCACATAGAGATTAAACATAGTATGTTGTTAATAGTCAAAAGGCAGCAAAGACTTAAAAGAAGTTACTATGGTGGCACCTATGATTTAGTTGGATGAAGTAGAAATGGATGTAATATCAAAAAGATGGAAGTTGCCTCGTTAGTAAAGAAACCACTACTTATAAGTAAAAGATGTTGGAAGTAAGAATTATCTTTCTCCACACTTCTCTTAAAGTACAATCCTTGTTGATGCTAAGTGTTTGTAGCTTTTAGACTTCTTTTCTTCAATACAAATGAATTCTATAGTAAGTTTCAAACAACCAAAGTTGTATAAAACATATATTCAATTTATAATTTATTTGTGTTTTGAAGCTCATTTTCAAATTTTTAAAATAATTTCTAAAAACATTTGTACAATCAAATGGCAAAACTTCACGATACTTATGAATTAAACATTTACAAAATAAATTTTTATTAAATATTGCAACTAAAAGATTCAATAATTTTATTCATATTTATTTACTTAGATGCACTACGATGTTTCATATATTACTTTAATAAAAAACTAAAACCTAAAAATCCATGAAAAAAACATCTTACAACTTAAATACTTATCTTACAAGTCTATTGTTTATTATAAAACTTTTACATGCCTTTTTACATTAGCTAATAGGAGAAAGGCAAGGCTAAGGCTGCAATTGCCCTTAATAATATTTTTTTTTATATTTTATTTAAAGTCAAGTATTTTTATTATCTCTATATAAGAAAAAAAAAAGATATTGATTGATTAATTGAATTATTTATTGATTGATTTATTTTTGAATCATGTGTATTATTCAAGTATACATAATCAATAATAAATTCAATTCAACAAACTAATATATTAATATCAAAAAATTAGAATGGTTGAATTTCTAATTAATGTTATCTAATGCTAGAATTTTAATAAATAAATTTATTTAAAATTAAATATTACAATAAGACATATTGATACATGTCCAATATCTTACAAAGTCTTTAGAAAATAAAACAAAAAATATATTTAAAAATATTTTTTTCAAATTTTTAGAATATTTGTAGTTATTATTTTTGATAAGAAAAATTAGAATTATAGTCTTAAAATGATTATATAATATAATATCATTAATTAAATTATTGTGATTACTACTCTATATATAAGTATATATTTTATAAATAAATAAATAAATAAATAAAAATAGTCCATTGTTGATTATTGACCAAATTAAATTGTACAATCTTCAATAACTTTATTTTGTATCTTTAGTTGAATCTAGCAAAACATGGTGTCATCAATTGATGATAATTGTATAATATATACTATATTAAACCATTCTATTTATATACTATATATAAGAATAGAATACAAATGCCTATCATATATTGGATAGATATTTATAATGCATGTTTGGATTCAATTGGTTGCTATAAAGAATTTTTGTAGGAAATTTAGAAAACAGAGAGAATGTAGAAGTGTTAGAAAACAGAGTAAAATAGTTGATTCACAGCATCTCCAACCCAAAAGTAAAGCAGTTGGACATCTTTATGAACCGCTTCGGTGCTTTATTGGACACAGTACTGGTGAGGATGTCATCGGCTGCTAAGGGCGCAAAACGACAGTGGCGCGGGAGTTTAGCAGCAGCGGCTGCACAAATTTCGACAACTTCGATCTGGAATTAGCGCCGCCCTACAAAAAAACAGTGGCACAATTTGGCCCTTACGGGCGCAGAATGTGTGGAAATCCGATTGCATGTAGAAGCCGTACAAACTTTCGTGTTCCTGCAACACCGAGGATAGACTTGCGTGTTGACGCCGCACGCTAAATTGCTTCGACAAGCTAGTGAGGGAAGCCCCTCCGGAATCCCATTTGCAGCATCCGCATGCATCTGGGATTGGAGATTCGATGCTTCCCAAGCCAGCTCGAACCTGAAAAAACCCCTACGCCGATTCCGGGTCATGATCCTAGTTCCGAAGCGTTCACATTTGGTCTCACCACAGAACTTGCCACATGCACGCCGAGCACGCTGTGGAGCGGCAGCAGCACCGCGCTTGCATTCAAATACTATCGTAGCATGAGCCGCGCGCACGCCCGCCCGCCCGATTTCTATTCATGGGAACGATCGCTGCGGCCGGTTCTGTCGGGCATTATGTACCCACACCTGGAGGGTGGAATCGCTCGAAAGGGAGAGCCTTCCTTATTCAGAGATGATTCTCCAGCCACGCACGCCGTTGGGATCAGCTGGTGGTGTGTGACCTCACTGCTGTCGTCCGAGGCGGATGCTTAATAAAAAGTATGCGCACCGGTTGAAACTGGGCGGCCCGGAGATCTGGCTACTCAACTCTAAGTCACGTCGTTAGAAAGTCTGCCGACATAGTTAGGCCTCAGTCTAGCACCGACAGGCAGACGGAGCCTCGAACATCACTCACACTGCACATGTCAGCCGAGTCCGGAGTCCGCCTGTTGATAGATTTCCACTTTGACCCAACTATTTCGCATTTCCACCCCAACCATTTGACGAGGCCGGTATTTTGCAATACGAAACCTGGTTAATTTACCTTGCATGACAAACCGTCCGAACTTTTCGCATGGAATCGCAATAGATCGATGGAGGAGCAACGAATCACATAATGTAAATGGTAAAAGGAATTCCACTCGTACTATAATCAAACACTCATAGTTAGGTAGTAAACTCGTTCTTTATTCCATCGTATACAATCCTTTAGTGACATCAGAGCTCAACACTTTTCGTATTTTCTCTCTATTCAACTCACACTCTTTGATTGTCTAACACTTTGAGCAGCTCTCCTGGATCCATCGAACTTGAACTCATATACAGAGGACGAATGGATCTTCGAGTATAATGTGTTTGGATGTTCATCCAACACTCCCACTCATCCAGACACATTCTACGAAGAATGATATATTCTATCTAGTCTCCCACTCATTCTTTGTGAATTGTCGAAGGCCCAGTAGAGAGCGTAGTCGTTGAAATGCATCACAGGGTAATGACTTCGTGAGTGTATCTACGATTTTCTCGTTGGTGTGGATATATTGAAAATCCATGAATCGATTCTCATATTGTTCACATATTGCAAAATATTTCATATCTATATGTTTTGTTCGTCGATGGTATTCTGGGTACTTTATGAGAGCAATCGCGGCTTGGTTGTCGCAGTATACAATTGTTGGTAGTTCTTGCTCTGCATCAAGAGATTTCAATAAGCGGCATAACCAAGTTGTTTCTTTAGTAGATTCTGCAAGTGCAACTAGTTTGGCTACTGTCGTTGACGTCATTAAACATCCTTGCTTTGTGGCTGCCTCATGCAATGGCAGTGGATCCTAATGTATAGACAAAACCAGTACGACTCTTGCAATTGTCGAGATCTCCACTAAAGTCAGTATCCGCGTAGCCAACAAGTCGTGATGGCTGAGGTTGAGCATTATGATATAAACCATAATCGGGTGTGCATTTTAAATAGTGCATAACGCATTTAACTATAGTCCAATGACTTTGCCTTGGTAATTCTTGAAAAAGAAAGACTTTATTGACAATGTATCCAATATCAGGGTGTGGGATAAGCATCGCATATATGAGGCAATTGACTCCTTGTTGATAAAGAATGGAAACTTGAGGGTCATGTGGATCGGTATTTTTTCAGAGTTTCATGTGAGTATTCGCAAGAGTAGAAAATTCATAGGCTTCATGGAGGCTGAAGCAAAGGAAAATGTCATTTATGTATCTTTGCTGGTGAAGGAAGATGGATCCTGTAGTTGTACACCGCTGGATTTGAAATCCGGCAAAATAATCCATTGATCTACTGGTCACTTCAAAATTTGATGGTAAATATTGTAAAATATCCATAATAAATGACAAAATTAGAGATGCAATGATATCATCATCAATATATGTACCAATGATGGCATAAAGATTGCTATGATTACAATACACACATGAATCTGCCTTACTTGCGATCAATCAAAATTATTTGAGAGAATTTGAGATTCTTATATTTCATAGTCTAGCAGATTGAGGCAGCCCATAAATGCTTTTCTTTAACCAGCAACAGTCCGTCGGTTTTTGTGAGGCTTCATAATCTTAAGGCTGTACTATGTAAATCTCATCTCTTAAATTTCCATTCAAAAATGTTGTTCTCATACTAAACTGCTTGAGGTGCATGTTCTTTGTAGCAGTAAGTGCAAATATAGCACATATTGAATTATATTAGATCACTAGAGAATAAGTATTAGTAAAATCAATTTCTTATTTTTGTATGAATCCTTTGGCAACTAACCATCCCTTGAATTTTCCAATGCCACTATTTAGTTTATATTTGACTTTGTAAATCCATTTATTTTGAATCAATTTTTGATGAAGTAGTCTTGGAACTAATTTCCATGTGTTGTTTTCTATGAGTGAGGTGTATTCACAATTCATGGCTTTCTTCCACAATTTTGAATCAAAAGATAATATGGCTTCCTTGTAAGATTGGAATTCCTAAATTGATTCACCAATAGATGCTAGTAGTGTCTCTAAATGTGAGACTAAGATTGGAATTCCTAAATTGATTCACCAATAGATGCTAGTAGTGTCTCTAAATGTGAAACCAATAGTAAATATTAAAAATTTGAAATTATAGATAAAGATGAATCTTCAATGTTAGAAGATGTAGAATAAAAAGGTTGTATTGTGACTCTTGAGGTGTTGATTAAAAGTTCTTAAATAAATTTGAATCTAGAGTGAAGTTGTTCATCTATTGATGAATCTTATTAAGTCAGTGAGTGAGCAAGCATTGGTGTATATTATAAATCATGTCTAAGAATATCATGAGAGAAATCTCACTTTTGGGATAGTATTTCTTACGGGATGAATAAATTGTAATGTGCCACCATGTGTTGCTAAAACATGATTTTTTGTGAATTGATATTTTAAAATTCCTTTTGGAGTTGGAGCATCTTCCATTGTTGAGAAATTTCTATAGTGCTTTAATTGGAGTGATCTCATGTACACAATCTTTTTGTAACTTTTTATTATTGGATATGGACTCAAAAATTGAGTGATCATTTGTATACAATGTTGGTATATTTTCTAAGTTTTGAAGAAGTTATTATTGACAAGAGATAGGTATAGATGTTGAGAGCAATATCAAGATATTGTCAAAATCATCCTTGCTTGGATCATATTGTAAATCAGAGTTGTAATTTTGAGAAGTTTTATCAATCTTGTAATCTGCACTTTTAATGACAAAATTTGTAATAGGATTCCAAAATTTGTAGGCTTGGCTATTGATAGAATAATCAATAAAGTATGCATGTATGCTTTTAAAATCAAGTTTTGGTTGGAGTGGCTTGTTGATATAGATCTATGAGAAAGAACCAAATATGTAGTAATGTTGTACAAATGGCTTTTTACCAAACTATAGTTTGTATGGTGTTTTATCACCAAGTTGATTATTAATGGTATAATTTAGTATATAAAATATAGTATTAACAACCTCTATTCAAAGCTTCTTTGGAAGAGATTTTGTATGAAGCATGCATTGAGCCATTTCAAATACGGTTCAATTATCTTAATCAATGTATTTGTTTTGCTACAAAATATATATTGTACTAGTTTGCTGTATAATCCCATTTTCTTCCAAATAGTGATCAAAATTTTTGTTGCAAAATTTGTAGCCTTAGTTAGTACATAAGGTCAATATTTTTTGGCATGTATTGTATTTGATTAGGTTCACAACTTGTTTGAAAAATAAAAATGCTTCTCCTTTGTTTTTTGTGAAATGCACAAAATGATATGTTGTTACATTGTCTTTATACAATATATAATATAATGAGCCTTTGAAAGACAAGGTTTGATGTTATTTCCTTGAAACATCTCTGTAAATGACTTGGCGAGGGATGGTGGAATATTATTTGGCTAGATCATGTGAATAAGTCGACTTGTGTTGTTTTTCCATCATACATCATGTACAAGGACCTGTCAACATTTTTGTGTTGAATAATTTGAAATCTAATAAGTTTTGTTTTTGGCTCATTTTTTGAATAGTTTGGATATTGGTGTAGCCCATACATTCATGCCATAGTTGTATATTGTATTTGTGTAAAGATGATATAATTATAAATGCTAAATCAAAATCAATTGAAGGAAGAAGAGAAGGTATAATGTATTCATGAGGTAGCACAAAATTATTTGAAAGAAAAAGAAGGCTTTATAAAACAAAAGAATCATGATGTACAAAATCATAAGAAGATGATTTAGTTTCATGAGAGAGTGTCACGGACATACATATAATTACCTATATGAATAGATAAAAGTATGTAAAAGTAGGTTAATTGTGTAATATCTTCTAGAGAAGCTTTTTAGAAGCTTCATAGACGCTGCTTTGACTTTATAGGAGTCTATAGTTGACTTTTAGGTTAGAAACTTGGTCAACAAGTTAGCCATGTGCCACGCATG
Source organism: Physcomitrium patens (assembly GCF_059467195.1). Classification (NCBI taxonomy): domain Eukaryota; kingdom Viridiplantae; phylum Streptophyta; class Bryopsida; order Funariales; family Funariaceae; genus Physcomitrium; species Physcomitrium patens. The sequence continues at coordinate 7,473,569 of NC_143410.1, forward strand.
TTGGAAGCTTAAAGAACAAGCTAACTACGTGGTCCATCCATAGAAAACTTGCCTTGCAAGCAAAGGCATGTGGCCTAGAAAGTCAACATATATTGGAGGTCTTATAGAACATCGCCACGTGGCTTCTAGTTAGATAGTATATATAGAGGCAAGAGTGAAGCCCTCTTCACTCTTGTCAACTCCTTTCTTGCTTCTAGTCTAGTTTCAAGGGTCTCTAGTTTTCTTGTATTTTGGCAATAGCCATTCCAGTTTCTTTCTTAATATACATATTTCTATTTTGTCCTATTTCTTTTTGAGAAAAGTCTCACTTACTCTTTAGCTTTCATCGAGTTCTTGTCCCTGACAGATTGACAAGAGTACACTTAGAATATCAGAGCTTTGTCTTTTCTTGATTAAGAGTGGATTACCCCTTTTTCTTGATAAGACATAAGCGCATTAGAAGTTGCGGATTACCCTCTTTTAAACTGATATTGTTCTTAGTATTTTCTGTGTTATCAATTCCTCTCTTCTATTTGTTTTGAGCGTTGTTAGACATCTTCTCTTTTCTAAGTGCTACTATGGCAGAGCTTGTTGAAATGAAGAGTGCAATGGCACAGATGCAAGAACAATTGAGGGAGTTAATGCTTGCGATGCATCAACTCAATTTACCACCACAAGGAGCAACAAGAATGGTAGGAAGTGAAGATATAGAGATGATTGGGGTTGCTTCAACATCTGCACCAAACCATGTCCCTTCTCCCAGAATGGAACACCCTTCGAGTGTTAGAGAACCGAGAGTTGCCTTGCCCGAGAAGTTTGATGGTACCAGATCCAAGTTTCGAGGATTCATCAATCAGGTCCAACTAGTGATTGAACTTCAACCCCAGAGCTATCCAACTCCAGGGTCACAAGTAAGATTCATTGGTACACTTCTTTCAGGTTCAGCATTGTCATGGTTTTCATCTTTTCTTGAACGACGAGATCCAATATTGGATAATCTGGAGGCTTTTTTGGCGGAGTTTCGATCCATGTTTGGAGAACATGATGCAATTCGTGTTGCAACCAACAAGATCCGTATTTTGCGACAAGGCAATCGATCAGTAACATTATATGCTTCGCAATTTCGACAACTTGCAACTGATATCAAGTGGGATGATGCCGCACTTGTGAGTCAATTTCTCTACGGATTACAATATGAGGTTAAGAAATTGATGCTTAATTTACCTGATCCTCAAACATTGAGTCAAGAAATTGACTTTGCTGTGAAGTGCGACAATCGACTTTTTGAATTTCGATCCGAGAGTCGCACAAGTGGGCCTCAACGTTACTACAATTCAATGGCAACACCGACGTCTCCTCAACACATACCTTCGGAAGTAGAGGATATGCAAATTGATGCGGTACGTTTCAAACCTCTTACTGAGCAAGAAAAGTCTCGTCGTCGACAAGAAGGATTATGCTTATATTGTGGAGAACCTAAGCACACTGCTCAACATTGTCCAAAGAAGCGACGTAACTACAAAATGAGGAGTACGGCTGTCAAAGAAGACAATATGTCGGAAAACGAGTACGTCCAGCTACAATAGGGACCGTGCGGCTGGAATCTTGTACAACTTCTAATAAAGGTCCTATCCTCTCCTCAAAACCATCTCCTTGTTTTATAATAGATGTGCGTTTAGGACCTAATAATTACAAAGCCTCTGCCTTGGTAGATTCAGGAGCCTCATCTTGTTTTTTAGATGAAGAATTTGCTAGATGTCATAGAATATCATTAATACAAAAAACTAAACCTGTACACGTAGAAGTCATAGATGGTCGTCCGTTGTCTTCTGGAGATGTAACTCACGAAACACTTCCTGTAGATGTAGTAATAAATGGTCATAGTAGTTGCGTAATTTTTAATATAATTAGATCTCCCTCTAATCCAGTAATTTTAGGCTTATCATGGTTAGAAACGTATAATCCTCGAATAGATTGGATTTCTCGTAAACTTGATTTTCCTCAGAGCATTAGTAACAGTTCTATTAACCAAGTAAAAAACCATGAGTCTAGTATAGTAAAACTCACACCTATAGGTGCAAAAGCATTTATACACGCAGCAAAAGAAGGATCAACTTTTGCTATTTATGCTGCACCTATTTCTGAAAGCGTAAAGACTTCAAGTGGCATTCCAAGTCAATATCAGGATTATCAAGACGTTTTTGAGAAAAAGAATGCAGATATTCTTCCTGAGCATCGCCCATACGATTGTTCAATCGATCTCAAGGAAGGAACTCAGCCACCATTTGGACCAATTTACAGTTTATCGCAAGATGAGTTGGCTGAACTCAAGACATATATTGACGAGAATTTAGCGAAGAATTTCATACGCCATTCAAAATCTCCAGCAGGAGCTCCAATTTTATTCGTAAAGAAAAAAGATGGATCTTTACGAATGTGTGTTGACTATCGAGGACTCAACAAGATCACAATCAAGAATAGGTATCCATTACCTTTGATATCAGGACTCCTTGACCAGTTAAATCAAGCTAAGATCTATACAAAAATAGATCTAAGAGGAGCATATAATCTAGTACGGATCAAAGAAGGAGATGAATGGAAGACTGCGTTTCGAACCAGGTACGGGCATTTTGAATATAATGTCATGCCTTTTGGACTCACGAATGCACCAGCTGCTTTTCAACATCTCATGAATGATGTATTTCGTGAATTCTTAGACAATTTTGTCGTCTGTTACCTAGACGATATCCTGATTTATTCTAAGAATGTTGAAGAACATGAAATACATGTTCGTCAAGTATTACAAAAACTCAGAGATGCAGGATTGTACGCCAAGATGGAAAAGTGCGTATTTCACACTACTCAAGTTGACTTTTTAGGATACATCATTGCAAATGATGGTCTTATGATGGATTCTAAGAAAGTCCAAACAATCATGGATTGGAAGATTCCAAAGACTATGAGAGATGTCCAATGTTTCTTGGGATTTGCTAATTACTATCGGATCTTCATCAAAGACTTCTCACGAGTTGCAGCTCCACTTACACGCTTGACTAGTAAAGATAAATTCCAATGGAATCAAGAAGCGGAAGCAGCATTTGAAGCCTTGAAGACATCGTTTGTCTCTGCACCAGTCTTGTATCGTGTTGATTTTTCCAAGGCATTTTTTATGGAAACAGACGCATCGGATTTTGCCTTGGGTGCAGTTTTATCACAAATGGGAACAGATGACAAACTTCATCCGATAGCTTTTCATTCAAGAAAATTCTCAGCAGCCGAGATCAATTATGAGATCCACGATAAAGAACTTCTTGCAATCGTGGATTCTTTTCAAGAATGGCGTCATTATCTAGAAGGTGCTTCTAGTCCAGTCACTGTGTATACAGATCACAAGAACCTCGAGTATTTCATGTCAGCACGCGTGTTGAATCGTCGTCAAGCTCGTTGGAGTATGTCTTTGTCAAGATTCGACTTCATTATCACTTATCGGCCAGGAAAACAACAAGGTTTGTCCGATGCCCTGTCTAGACGTTCTTATTTTGCACCAAAAGAAGGAGATGCAGCTTTTGAGCAACAAAGAACGGTCCTCTTGAAACCGGAGCAATTTCATCTCCGAGCAGTGAAATCAACATTGACTGTTGATTCAACTTTTCTCAAGCAAATCCAGTACAGTATGTCCTCAGACCCTCTTGTTCATGATATCGAGAATAATTCTTCCAAGTCTCATGATTCTTCTAAGTTTGAGTTCAAGAATAATCTATTATATTTTGAAGGACGCCTATATGTTCCAGAAGGAAAAGCACGTTTGCGTGTTCTTCAAGCACGTCATGACTTTCCAGCAGCAGGGCACTTTGGATATAATAAGACTCTGGAACTCATATCAAGAGATTTTTGGTGGCCACAAATGTGGAAGTCAGTCAAAGACTTTGTACAATCATGTGATATTTGTTCAAGATCAAAAATTCCTCAACATCGACCTTACGGACTTCTTCAGCCATTACCTATACCAGAACAACCATGGTCTTCTGTTTCTATGGATTTCATCACAGATCTTCCAAACTCAAGATCTTATGATTCTATATTTGTGATAGTAGATCGTTTCACCAAGATGGCACATTTTATGCCATGTACAAAATCTATCACAGGTGAAGAAACAGCTAAGCTTTTCATTGATAATATCTATCGCTATCATGGATTACTTAAAGATATCATATCGGATAGGAGAACTCAATTTGTGTCGAGATTCTGGAGGACTCTTTTCAAGATTTTAAAAGTGGACATAAAGCTATCTTCAGCTTTCCATCCTCAAACTGATGGACAAATAGAGCGCGTAAACCAAGTCTTGGAACAGTATTTAAGGTGTACCATCAACTATCAACAAGATGATTGGACAAACCTTCTGCCATTGGCAGAGTTTGCTTATAATAATACGGTACATTCCTCCACGCAACAAACACCTTTCTTTGCCAATTATGGCTATCATCCACGACTTGATACTTTTGATTTTTCAAAAGTTGATAATCCTGCAGCAGAAGATATGGCAAATCGGTTGTCAGAGTTACATGCAATAATGAAGGCGCAGTTGAAGAAAGCTCAAGAACGACAAAAGTTAAATGCAGATGTATATCGTAAAGAGCAACCACAACTCAACGTGGGTGATAAGGTATGGCTACTTCGTCGCAATATCAAGACTACTCGACCTTGTGACAAGTTGGACTATCGTAGGCTTGGCCCCTTTTCTGTTTCTGAACAGATCAACCCAGTTGCATATCGGTTACATCTACCGGAGTCAATGAAGATCCATCCTGTATTCCACGTGTCTCTTCTTGAACCATATAAGACAGTGGATATACAAGGAAGAAGACAAATGCCACCGCCTCCTATAGAAGTAGATAATAATGAAGAATTTGAGGTGGAAGAGATATTAGACTCAAGGCGGCGCCGAAATAAGCTGGAATATCTTGTTCATTGGTGCGGATATGATATTAGTGAGCGCACATGGGAGCCATCCAGGAATCTAGCAAATGCATCAGCTAAAGTCAAAGTTTTTCATCAACGACATCCATCAAAACCAAGATGAAAACCTCTCTTATAAAAGAGACAAGATTGAGGCAAGATAACATTCAATTTCCTATCCTTGTTTGTAACTTCTTTGCATTTTGTGACGCTAATTAGATGGAGAGCCAACAACCAGCGGATTCAACTCAAGAACCTTCGTTTGCTGACTTACCGGATGAGACATTGTGATTGTCACAACCTTCAAGACGACGCAACCGAAATGAAGACCCTCAAGAACAACATGTTCTTCCTCGAATAGATGGTGAGATACAACGCGTTTGGTATCACGACCTTGGAAGAGATTCTCGATGTTTGGTGATATTATTGGAGATAGGAACGACTCCTGATGGTGTTTCAAATGTATTATTTGAAGGAAGTTATGAAGGCCTCAACAGTGATCAAATAATAGGGTGGTCTTCTCGCCCTGGAATGGGACACTATCGATGGCTAAGAGGACCCATCAACTATCTTCGAAGAGAACAAAGATCAGAGTATGTAGCAAATACAATTCGCCGCATATTAGATTTTCTCAATATATAATCACCGCTCCTCGTGGAACTCGTCCCTAGAAGGGGGGGTAATGTCACGGACATACATATAATTACCTATATGAATAGATAAAAGTATGTAAAAGTAGGTTAATTGTGTAATATCTTCTAGAGAAGCTTCTTAGAAGCTTCATAGACGCTGCTTTGACTTTATAGGAGTGTATAGTTGACTTTTAGGTTAGAAACTTGGTCAACAAGTTAGCCATGTGCCACGCATGTTGGAAGCTTAAAGAACAAGCTAACTACGTGGTCCATCCATAGAAAACTTGCCTTGCAAGCAAAGGCATGTGGCCTAGAAAGTCAACATATATTGGAGGTCTTATAGAACATCGCCACGTGGCTTCTAGTTAGATAGTATATATAGAGGCAAGAGTGAAGCCCTCTTCACTCTTGTCAACTCCTTTCTTGCTTCTAGTCTAGTTTCAAGGGTCTCTAGTTTTCTTGTATTTTGGCAATAGCCATTCCAGTTTCTTTCTTAATATACATATTTCTATTTTGTCCTATTTCTTTTTGAGAAAAGTCTCACTTACTCTTTAGCTTTCATCGAGTTCTTGTCACTAACAGAGAGTATGAAAAAATCATGCAAAAGGAGAAGAGTAGTTGAAGATATTACTTGAATAGATAGTTGATAAAGTTTTCAAAAATGGATGCACTTGAGAACATTTTTGCCTTCTAAAGTTCAAAATTCACATTTTCTAGGAAATATAATAAGGGATAAATTTTGTTTTGAAACAAATTCAACTGAAAATAAATTACATTTTAAACATGGTATGTATAATAATTTTTTGATAATCCCCTTTTGATACTTTCTATTGATGAGATAGTTAATTTAAATATCACCTCTGCCGCATATCTAGAGCTTAGTATCATTGGCAATTTGGAATATATGAATCCCTTTTGGAATTTGCTAAATTGAGATGAACCATTTGAAGTAGTCTATCATATGTTTACTTACACTGCTATTGACAATCCATGTGTCTTTAGATAAATTGGCTACTAGTACCTGGCTAAGAATAGTAATTGTAACAACAAAAGTAAAATCACCATCAAAACTTGAATTAGATCCTTCTTTAGAAGTATTAGATGATTGTAAAATTTTGGCTAAATTACCCTCATTAAGACCACCATCTATTTTGTAAGGATCTTTACTCAAAGGACACTTCTTTTGCGGTTTAAGACAATCGGCCAACCAATAGTTGATATTAAAATACTTTATTTGTGCTTTAAGATTCTAAATATAACTTATGTCTTTATGTCATTGTTCTCTCTTGTTAAGAGGATAAGAAGGCATAGTTGTTGATCTTGTGAAGAAATCATGATCTATTTTAGTATTGATCTTACTTTGGCATTGGAATAAACTTTCATGGCGTAGAAGGTGTTTTTTGAGGTTGTTTACAATCTAAGAAATCTCAAGTATATTTGACCATGTGGCTATAATACTATTATAATTAGGTGGTAAGATGTATATTATCTTTAAAATAATCATTTTATTTGGGACAATTTTGCCAAAATGTGCAAGAATAGTTGTCATTTCAATTATATTTTGTATATGAGTTGATATGTCATTAGTATGTTACATTTGATATTTGAAGAACTTGCCCTAAAGAATAAACATGATTTTTGGATTTTTCTTTAAATGGATGGAATATAGTTTGTGCCACGTTGTAGCTGCAATTGAGCAAGTGGTGAGTTTTTTCAACATTTTTTGTGAAATAGACTTACTGATAAATATGCAAGTAATTTCATTTTTTTTATCTCAAGTATTAAAAAGTACTTAATTATTAAGAGAGGCATGAATTGTATCAATAAGAAGTTGTTTTTCATGTCCAATAACAACTTATAAAACCTTTTTTGCTTCAAAAATAATCTCCTTGTGGTATTTCCAAATTGAAAAATGAGTTCCATCAACCATTTTGATTGATATTTTGTCATATTTATCTATGATGGGACAATATAGTAAAAAAGAAAAGAAAAAGAAAGGAGATTTTGAGAAGTAGAAGATACTAGAATATAGAAATCAAGAGACATAAGAATTCAAGAAGAACAGAAATGAGAATTCAAGAAACAAGAAATCAATAAACAAGAATTCAATAAGAACAAAAATACAGATTAGAATATATATTACAAAGGTTAGAATGTAGAACCTTGTGTTAAGAAACCTATGAATTTGTTGTAAAAAATGATAAGAATGATATGCTTATAATTGAAAAATTTCCAAATATACATAATATTCTATGCCTTGAGTTTGTTTGCCATGTTTTTGATTGTTTGTTTCTCATGTTAACAAATAAGTGAAAGAATCAGAATGAACTACTGAAATTTGACTTAACATGAGAAGAAATGATATCAAAGTAATTGTCTTTGAAATATAACTATTTCTAGAAGTCCGTGCAAGGAACTTGCAATGGTGGGCCTATAACCTAAAAGGAATTCCACTCTTACTACAATCAAACACTCATAGTAAGGTAGTAAACTCTTTCTTTACTCCATTGTATACAATCCTGTAGTGACATCAAATCTCAACACTTTTCGTATTCTCTTTCTAATCAACTTACACTCTCTGATTCTCTAACACTTTGAGCAGCTCTCCCCAATCCATCGAACATGAACTCATACACAGAGGATATGAATGGAACTTCGAGTATAATGTGTTTGGATGTTCATCCAACAAATGGCACTGGCCTCATTGTTACGCTAGCCTCGGGTGTCGGAGTGGGTGAATCAGCCGAAAAGCAGTTGCGGTGACTTGCAATCAACCTCCCCGCTACGAAATTGAATTCAGAAATTCACGCCGTGGGCATCTCTGCCCACGTTCATGGCTTGAAGGAACATACCGTCGCGCACTACATAACCTCCGAATTTGGGCTCGATGACCATCTCGCTCTCGACATGCACCAAGGTTGACCCGAGGGGGAGCTGGATGTGATCTCGGGGCTTGAAACCAAGCTCGAACCTCAGAGAGCGGTGGTGCTGCTTTCTCATGAATCGAGATTGAGCAGCATAATGTGCACATTCTGCAGGCAGATGCAAACGCCGGACCAAGGATTGAGTCGAGGTTCCAAGTGAAGCTCTGCGGGCGTTCACAGAAAGTGCACTGCTTCCATCGACTTGTTCTCCACGTGAGTAAGCTCTGGTCCTAATGCATGCTCTGCTGCTTACTTCTCTGTCTTACCTGACCAGAATGTGGTGGGCTATTTCTTCCAAACTCTTCGTTGCATTGTGAATTGCGTGTTGCGGATCCTGCGCGGATTGTTGGATGCAGCGCAATGCTCAGCTGTGGCCGCACCTGCGGCGGCTGATGTTTTGGACTGCCGCGTGGCGTCCATGTTTGTTACACCTGGCCTCATTCGGCTACGCTGTTCAAAGGCATTTCGAAAGACTTGTGACTCACAGAGAATTTGTGGTTCAGACTTCAGGTTCCCAGTGTTGCCAACAGAGGATCCAAGTCGAGCCTGCCTCAAGATCGACCTCAAGAATGGCGAGCGGGCGAATGGCGCGTTTGTTGACGGTGCTGATGGTGCTTGCATTGCAGTGGACGTCTCCCCACGCGAGGTCAATGCCGGGAGATTTTGACACTCTGGAGTATGTTCCCACTGACCAGGAGTACCCGGGATTCCCCCAAGACACCGGGTCCAGCGCTCAATTCGACACGCCCGTCTTCACCGCCCAGACAGGCGATGCGTTTGGTTCCAACCCCGAGATTGACAATTCGGATGCTACCAACTGGGACGCCGAAACCTTCAACAGCCAGGACCCGGTGGCGTCACATTCAGAAGTGGCACAATACAACTCTTACGCAGCGACCGAGGGCGAGCTACCATACGACGTTCTTATCGATTCTCCAGAGAGCGTACGAGAACCTCCTTCCACCAGCTTCGCAGGCGAAGTCGTGTACCACTCCAAAGCTGCTTACATGAACGATGAGGTCTTCTACGACACGTCTGCTGCGGACATCATTTACAAGGCCAACGATGAGTACGTCCACGTTCAGTTCCTTGCTCCATTTACGTGCCGCGCACCGAGTAAATTACGATTTGCTTCTCGAAATCTGGTGGAGTTCTATTGAGTGCTCGATGGTGGCTGCCCTGAGAATGCGCTCTGTCTTCTGATGGTCACGGCTTGTTTGTTGCGTGAATGTGTGACAGTGGATTGAGCCTTGCTGCTGCTGACCTGAATGCCACGGACGCGGATGACATGCTCTCTTCTTTCGCGAAGGCCATGGGCGGGTGCGGTACTGGCAACCCGATCGACGATTGCTGGCGGTGCGACCCGAACTGGCGCAGCCATCGTCAGGCGCTGGCCAACTGCGCCACCGGATTCGGGAGAAATGCCATCGGCGGCAAGAATGGACCCATCTACACAGTCACCACCAATGGAGATGACGCGCAGAACCCTCAGCCGGGAACACTGCGCTACGGAGTGACTCGAAACGGACCGCTTTGGATTGTTTTCGCGACGAGCATGACCATCGAACTGAAGGGAGAGCTCTGGATCTCCGCGTACAAGACCCTGGACGGTCGTGGCGCCGAAGTTCACATCGTGGGAGGCTCGCAGATCAGCATCCAAACCACCAACAACGTCATCCTGCACGGGCTGCACATTCACGACATTCGACCGTCGGGCCCAACCACCATACGAGTGTCGCCATCCAAAGTGGTCCGCCGCCCAAGGTCCGAGGGCGATGGCCTTCACATCTGGGGGTCCCGGGATGTGTGGATCGACCACTGCTACTTGGCCAGGGCGACCGATGGGCTCATTGATGTCACCCGCGGATCCACTATGGTCACAATTTCCAACTGCTTCCTTGAAAAACACGACAAGGTAATGAATCCTTCCGAAGCGACGTTCTGTGCGGTTTGGGCGTAACACGCGAGCGCCTGCGTCGTGGACATGACCTTACCTGCAGGGTTAGAACCGGGAAGTATAGTCGCTTGTTTCTGAAATCGTGCACACTGGTCTGGTTTGCAGACGATGCTGCTTGGAGCGGACCCCGCCCACACCGAGGACAGGAACATGCGGGTCACCGTGGCTTTCAACAGATTCGGACCCGGCCTCGTCCAACGGTTACCGAGGTATGGCACCGCGCGTTGATTGGCGATGAAATGGTGTCTGCTAATGATACACATATGCTCTCGCTGGCCACGGACCTTCATGGATGAGGCAGTTGAGTAATTAGTGTGTGTTGAGAATGCAGGTGCCGGTTTGGCGTGTTTCATGTTTTGAACAATGACTACTCGGCCGGATGGGGGATATATGCGATTGGGGGCAGCGAAGATCCCACCATTCTCAGCCAAGGCAATCGATTCAATCCTGCGGGAACGAAAGAGGTATTCACTACGTCTTTGCCTGCTGAGGTTGCGCGGGAGCTTTGTTTTACAATGCGTGCCGTTCCCCAGAGTGAGCCATGTCGTCTGACCTGAGCGTCCTGGAATTGCAGGTAACCAAACGCATCAACGACGGCGGCCCCAATTACGGTGGATGGCAGAGTTGGAACTGGGCCTCCAGCGGCGACGTTTTCCTGGGAGGGTCGTATTTCACTGGCTCCGGAGCCAAGGCCACCTCCGCCAGCGTCTACGCCAAGGCTTACAGCACCTCGTCACGCCCCGCTGACATGGTACCCGCCATCACCAAAAGCGCGGGTCCCCTCATGTTGTAGGGGCGATCGCCGACTTTCTTGTACGATGAGCACCACGAGGTGTGTGGTGACGCAGAACATGTACCAAGTGACCCAGTGTGTGTTTTTTTTTCTTCAAACGGACACGCAGAGGCTGCGCCTGTAGTAGCCCGGAGACGTCCATCTTGTAAGGCAGGAGTAACAAACTGCGGCACGCCAGAAGCACGGTGTTCAGAGTAGACGTGTTTGTGGGTGTGCCGCAGATTACGATGACTTAGTAAACGTTTTTTCTTCTAGGTGCCGCTTCATACAACACAGAAATGTGCAACCTCCTCGAACAAGCTTCCACATCCTTGCCAGCTTGTAACGAGCGAAGCGTTGATAGGTGTTTTCTTTTTGTAGGCTATGCTATGCAACCGCTACCACGAGGCCACTGACCCAAGCTGGCTGTGGTATGGTACACGAGTTGGAAGTTCACGATCTCGTGTTTATCAGCGTAGACGAGATGCTAGTAGGTACGTAGTTATGTTAATCGACCGCTAGACCGGAGGATGGTGCCCGAGTGTGACGAGTTGGTTTGGCATGTCCATCGACCTCACAGACACCCCTTCCTGGCGCCGCAGAGTTGATTCTAAGTGTATTGGTAGACATCGTGAAGCATTATCTTGCGTGACAACGTGAGATGCTGCATGGCTCATTTGCGGCACAGCAGCCCTTTGCAACAATGCCAAGTCCATACTTGGCATGGCCAGTGCTCGAACAAGCATGCAAGAGATATTATGGCTCGCGCTGAATAAAGTGAAGTAACTTCAGACTTCAACGCCTGCCACTCCCCCACATGAATCATTTTGGATTGGTGTAATTCATGCTAATTTGATTGAAATTGTAATGATATAGCTGCAGTGTTCAGGAATGACGATGATTTCTAAAGTGCCAATGAGTTTGATGGTTTTAAGCCTCCCTTTCATGACTAGATTTTCTTGTTTTGGTGTGGTATGAAGTGAAAAGAATTATTAATCAGTTTATCACTCATTTCACAATATGATCTGATTTTCTAGTCTTTTGAGGAGAGTAGAAATAAAATTTCACTTTGATGAGAAATGATTTGATTTGGGTTTGTACACATCATTTTTTTTGTTTTGGATTTGAGATTTGAAATTACATATTCAAAAACTTCACACCTATAACAGGGATAATACTCTTGAATATGTAGAAATAAAGTATAATGGTCTATGGCAAGTTAGGGAAGATATAAGAAACTTTGTGATGATGAAGATAAAGGTCATAGGTTTTTATAAAAACTTCTATAGAATATAGTCAATTCAACTGATTTTTTTAAATACCATAGATAGATAGATAGATAGATAGCTAGCTTTGTAAGACATATGTCTTAACTTGGAAGGCAAGTTTTCTATATGTACACCACATAGTTAGCTTGTTCTACAAGGTATTAACATGTGTGATATGTGGTTAATTTGTTCATTAAGTATAAACATATATAAAGTCAAATCCACATCTAGTAAGCTTTTAGGAAGTTTTTTTAGAAGATATTATAAAATTAATTTATTTTTACATACTTTCACATAATCATATAGGTAATTATTAAAATAGATATATTTATCGATGTCATTAACTTTTCTTCTAGAAACAAGTTCCAAGAGGAATGGTCTTCATATGTTGAGATAATTCTAGATGCTACAAATTATATTTGTCGCATATTCTTATCTTTATTCTCTTTGGATATAATTGATATGTCTTCTCAATTATCAATAATATTATATACCAAGATAGAAAGACCACCCTGTTGTTTGATCATTGTTGAGGCCTTCATAACTTCTTTCAAATAAAACATTTAGAACACAATCGAGTGTCATTTCCATGTCTAATAAAATCACCAAACATTGGGAGTCTCTTCTAAGTTTATGATACTAGACACATTGTATCTTTCTATTTATTCAAGAAAAAATGTATTATTCTTGAAGGTTATTCATCTAGATTATATTGTCTTGAAGGTTGTAACAATCATAATTTCTTATTCGATAAGTCAACAAATAATAGCTCTTAAGTTGAATATACTAATTATTGATTCTCCATCTCTCTAGCATCACAAATATACAAAAGTTACATACAAGAGTAAAAGATAGATTGTTATCTTTCCTATATTTTGTTTCTATTATAGCAAAGATTTTTTATTCTTTATTTTGGTTTTAATAGATGTTGTCAATGAAAAGCCTTAGTCCTCTTTGTTGCATTTGCAAGATTCTTTATTGACTCCCATGTGGATTCATTAATATCATATTCATGCCAATAAATAAGATATTCTAATCTATTTTGGCATCGCCTAAAATCTAAGACTTCTTCCACCTTGAATTCTTGATTATTATCCACTTCTATATGAGAACGTAGCATTTGTCTTCTTTCTAAGATATTCACTATCTTATATGGCTCAAAAAGATACATAGAGAATATGTGATGGATTTTCATATGCTCCAATAGATGTAATTATTAAGTAACATGATTGACTTGTTTACAAATAGGAAATGGTCCAAGCCTACAATAGTCCAACTTATCATAAGGATGAATAATTTTAATATTACAATAAAATAATTATATTTTTTCATCTATATTGAATTGTGGTTGTTTTTTATAATAAACATCTCCATTGAACCTTTGTCATTCTTCACCTTCTTTTAATTGTGCATTTATTATTGTATGTAGCTCAAATAAATAATTTGTCAAAACTTCTACCATAGGATTATGAAATTTTGAAAAGTCAAAACTATCAAATCATAGATGATAATTATAATTAGTAAAAAAAGATATTTAATATATAAAAGAATATATCATATTATTATAAGAAAATTCTGCCAATGGCAAAAGAATTGTGTAATCATCTTATTGGTAGATGATGGTACATATAAATACTACTCCTAAATTTTATTAATGTGCTTTGTTTTTCTATTAATTTGAATATAAATAGCTTAAGATAGCTTTATATCTATTTTTATAATCTTGAAGTAGATTTTTTAAAATCTTGATATAAATTGATTCTTCTTGTCCAATATAATATCCTTTGACAATCTATGATAGTAATAGATATTATCAAGAAAATTTTTAGTTATTTTTTACTTAAAATAGATTTTTTATATGGTATAAAATATACCATCTTTATAAAATGATCTACTATTTTTAAATATAGAATCACATAAATCTAAGACTAAAAGATTCGTGATAAAATCCATAGTAACATAAGGCCATGATTGTTTTGGAATAGGTAACGGCTAAAGAAGTCTATAAGATCAATGATAAGGAGTTTTTAATCTTGAATAAATATCACATGATTATACAAAGTCTTTAATTATCTTTTACATTTGAAGCCACTAAAAATCTCTAGATATTGGCCTCAAAGTTTTATTACATCCAAAATATTTGGTTGCTGAAAAGTTGTAACAAACTTTAAAAATACATAATCATGCTTCATCTTTTAGAATATATACTTTTTTCTAAAAATAGAATATATTATTCTTAAATTCAAATTTAAAAGAATCATAAGATTTAGGAGAATTTTTTTTAATATCATAAATAAGAGAATTATTGAATATATTCAATTAAACTTGCTTGAAAAAAGTTGAATCAATAGTCAATATTAATTTCATTACTTAAAGATGAAAATCCTCTAACTTTAAGAGAATTATTATTTTTTGATCAAAAATATAATTTTTTTTTTGGTACAAGATAAAAATATCTAAAAAATATATTTAATAATCCTTGTTGTTTTTTTAGATTGATAAGTAATCTTCAAATCAAATCTTGATAAAGACATATTCTAACAAGCTTGGTGACAATTTAAAATGCATGCCAATATGAAATACTCAAGGTTCTTATGATCCAAGAGACATGACATTATATTAAAAATATTTATACTTAGTTCAAAAAATAGTCTTTCATTTATCTCTTTCTTTGATGTGGATCAAGTTATATGTTTCTCATAGATCTATTTTTGTGTAAATCTTTACTTAATTGAGTTGGTCAAAAAATCTTGAAATTAAATATAAATGATACCTATTTTGATGGTGATCTTGTTAAATCCCTGATAATTTAAGCACATTTGCAAAGATCTATCTTTTTTTCTTTACAAATAAGATAGGAGCTCTTATTGGAGATTTTAAATGGTATATGAAGTTTTTAGCCAAATACTTGTTACTATATTTTTTTAATACAACCAACTTATTTTTTCATAGATTGATCCAAATAGAGATTGATCTCTTTTTCAAAGCTCAATTGAACAATCATAAGGTGGTAGTAGATCAAAGGTGGTAGTAGCAGAAGATAACAAATCCAATATACATTCTCATAATTATAATGGTGATAGACATTGACATGACCACAAGAAGAATGCTAATATACGTGTTGTGATAAGAAAGGTCACTATGAGAGAGAATATTGGATTAAAGAGAAGGATAAAATATCAAGGAAGTTGAAGAAGATATTTTGATAACAATGAGCTAATATAATATAAAAGAAAATTCTAATATGAAGGATAAATTTGTGTTTATAGCTATGTCATGTATTACTATGAATAATAAAGAGTTATATATTAATTCAAGATATTTTTGGCACATTAGAGGTAACAAAATTTGGTTTTCAAATAAAAAAAATCTTTGATCTAGCCCTTAATTTTATTTAAGAGATAGTACAAGATTTTTCATTAATAAAAAAAAATAAGATTTTTTGTGAATTTTTAAATATTATTAAAAAAGATGTGAATAGAATTTTTCATGTATAAAGACTTCTTAAGTACTAAATAAGTCTTAGCAAAATGATAGATTTAGGTTATAAAATAAGTTTCAAAACAAAGACTTGTTATTTGAAGTGCAACAGTATTATCATTAAAGGTGTTAGATTTGATAGCTTAAATAAGTTAAATAAATAAGAAGACTTTACTTATTTTTGAGGCAAAACTAAGTTTGAATATGGCTAATCTATAGTATCAATGATTTTATTACTTTGACATTTTTGACTTAAAGATATTTCATATGGATGATATGGTTATACATTTGAATCTAGATAAATATACAAAGTTAGAGTTCTAAAAAAGATTTGTTTAGGACAAATAACATTATAATATTTTTTTAATATAAGATGGCATTTATACAACAAAACTTTTGGAATTGATACATTTTGATATAAATAGTCTTATGAGAAGTATATCACATGCAAAGACAAAATACTTTTTTACTTTCAGTGTCAATTTTTTACGAAATATTTTTATATAATTTGTAAACTTAAACTTTGAACTTTTGGATAAATTCATAGTTTTCAAAGCTTTCATTGAAAAGCAAACAAGCTTGAAAATACAAAAATTGTTTAGTGACAATGGTAGTGAATATATATTCAAAGCATTTGTTTGGATAAAATTACCTTTCAATCCAAATAATAAGGTGGCCTCAATTAAGAATTGCTTATAATTGGTGGTTTAGAATGAAGTATAAAAATAAAAAGAATAAAATAAAATAATAATAAAAAAAAAAATGAACACAATCAAGCAATTATATTCTCTAAAATTTAGTAAAAATTTATTTACTAAGTTTTCATCTAATAAAAAATAAAAGTTATTTAAAAAAAACTTATTATCTTTTTAATGATAAAAAAAATCCAACTTATTATTAATAAATTATGAAAGTTTAAAAATAATAAATAAATAATTAAAAAATAAAATATAAATATTTTATTTCAAGTCTAATTTATTTATAGATTAAAAGTTTAAGTCTCAATAAGACTCACATGTAGTGTATATGAGTGTCCTAGAGAGGCCTTGAGACCTTAGTCTTACCTTCGTACTTACATCTAAGATGTTACTATTAAGGACATGAATCTTGAAGAAAGAAAATTTTTTAATACACTCTTGTATTACTAAAAAAAATTAGAAAGTCACTCAAAGATGATATAATATTGAACTAGAATAGCTATTGCTAAAAACAAAAAAACTAGAAAGTCTTTAAATAAATCTAAGGACTAGAAAGGCATAGAGAAGAGTAAAGAAGGCTTCACTCTTACCTCCATATATACTCTTAACTAGGAGTTATGTGACAATGTCCTATAAGACCTCTAAAATGTGTTGACTTTATAAGATACATATCTTAACTTGTAACGCAAGTTTTTTATATGTCTGCCACATAATTAGCTTATTCTACAAGCTACTAACACATTGTTGGCATAGAAAGAGTTTGCCTCAAGAAAGCACTAGGCTCTTGGCTGTTATTAATTGCTCAATTAAGCTTCAAAATAAGGGAAGTCCTAAGTTTATATATAAAATTTCTCTTTTGGAGAAATTACACTAAATACATAAGCCTCAAATAACCAATAACATCCAAAATATGATAAAATCCTCTAAATCTTGTATATCCTTATGTGGAAATTTTCTCAAGCTTCAATACTTCATATCTCTTGATCCGATTGTCCAAACTTATTCAAATTTTACATGAAGTACTGATGTATTTTTATCAACTTCTTCAAAAAATTTCAATTACAAATTTAATGCAGATCTTGAGATATCTTGAAAATCCTAACAGTCACTTCAAATCCTTGTCATTATACCCCTACATGCAATTTTCTTTATATCTCACAAAATAAAGCTCAAATGCCACAAAATTTATATATATAGCTGTATAACAAAAAATATTTTATTTTCCAAAAAATTTGAGTCAAAAATTTGTCCAAAAACTCAAGTTATGGCTCCAATCATTATTATAAAAACCACTCACTTACTACCTTTGATTTAAAAGCATCGCCTTCAATTCCTTTTATCTCCTTTATATGAATTCCAAAAGTAATAATTCCTTCATAAAAGATGTAGGTTTTGAAATGGCGGTTTTAGCGACACCTTTTGATCTTCAAAACTACTATAAAATTCCTTGTATTTATAAAAGAGTAATAGTATGTCTTAAATTAACACCTTAACTTCAAACGATTATAACTTTTCCATTCTAACTCCAAAATCTCTAATTTTTGTATACAAATTGTAGTCCAAATCCCAAACCTTACAACTCTAGCTTTTAATTTCCAAATGCCTCCTTTGAAGTTGCCGGAATCCTTGTTAAGATCGTGGATAGCCTCCTCTAAGTCCATTAGGCATGGTATTTGACCAATAGGGATGAAGTTTTCCATTCCTTTCCTTCATCCGACCATGCCTTGCTTCCATCTCTTTCAATTAACCTCGTACTAGTTTGGATTCTCTTTCTTAGGCTTTGTCATGGCCATAATCATGTAAGCTAATAATTACATATAGAAATAGGTAGAAGTAAGTAAAAGTAGATAAAAGTAAATTAATTCTATAATATTTAATATGGAAGCTTCCTAGAAACTTTTTAGATGTTGCTTTGACTTCATAGGTGTCTTTAATTGATTTTTTGGATTAGAAACGTGGTCAACAAGTTGGCCATGTGCCACACATATTGTTAGCTTGAAGATCAAGCTAACTATGTGGCCCACACGTAGAAAAACTTGCCTTGTAAGTCAAGGCATGTGTTCTACAAAGTCAACACATATTGGAGGTCCTATAGAACGTCGCCACGTAGCCCCTAGTTAGATAGTATATATAGAGACAAGAGTGAAGGCTTCTTCACTCTTGTCAACTCCTTTCTTGCTTCTAGTCTAGTTTCAAGGGTCTCTAGTTTTCTTGTCTTTTGGCAATAGCCATTCTAGTTTCTCTTTCAATATATATACTTGTTTATATATATTTTGTTACCTCTCTTTGAGTGAAGGCTCACTTGTCTGAATTATTTTTTCATCGAGTTCTTATCTTTGACAGATTGACAAGAGTACACCTATAATATCAGAGTTTTATCTAATCTTGATTAAGAGTGGATTACCCCTTTTTCTTGATAAGATATAAGCGTATTAGAAGTTGCAGATTACCCTCTTCTAAACTCATATTGTCCTTAGTATTTTCTTTGTCTCCAAGTCCTCTCTTCTATTTGTCTTGAGCGATATTAGACATCTTCCCTCTTCTAAGTGTTATCATGGCAAAACTTCTTGAAATGAAGAGTGCAATGGCACAAATGCAAGAGCAATTGAGGGAGTTAATGCTTGCAATGCATCAACTCAATTTACCACCACAAGGAGCAACAAGATTGACAGGAAGTGAAGATATAGAAATGGTTGGAACTGCTTCAACATTTGCACCAAAGCATGTCTTTTCTCCTATGGTGGAACGCCCTTCAAATGTTAGAGAACCAAGAATTACCCTACCTGAGAAGTTTGATGGCACCAGATCCAAGTTTTGAGGATTTATCAATCAAGTGCAACTTGTGATTGAACTTCAACCCCAAAGCTATCCAACTTCAGGATCACAAGTTAGATTCATTGGTACACTTCTTTCAAGTTCGGCACTATCGTGGTTTTCATCTTTTCTTGAACGACGAGATTCAATATTGGATAATCTAGAGGCTTTTTTGGCAAAGTTTTGATCCATGTATGGAGAACATGATGCAATTCGTGTTACAACCAATAAGATATGTATTTTATGACAAGGCAATCGATCAGTAACGTTATATGCTTCACAATTTTGACAACTTGCAACTGATATCAAGTGGGATGATGCTGCACTTATTAGCCAATTTCTCTACGGATTAGAATATGAGGTAAAAAAATTAATGCTCAACTTACCTGATCCTCAAACATTGAGTCAAGCAATTGACTTTGCTGTGAAGTGCGACAATCGCCTTTTTGAATTCCAATCTAAGAACCGTACAAGTAGACCTCAACATTACTATAATTCAATGGCAACACCAACACCTCTTCAATACATACATTCGAAAGTTGAGGATATGCAAATTGATGCAGTACGTTTCAAACCTCTTACTGAGCAAGAAAAGACTCGTCGTCGTCAAGAAGGATTATATTTATATTGTGGAGAACCAAAGCACACTGCTCAACATTGTCCAAAGAAACGACGCAATCACAAAATGAGGAGTATGGCTATGAAAGAAGATAATATGTCGGAAAATGAGTTTGTCCAGCTACAATAGGGACCGTGCGGCTGGAACCTTGCACAACTTCTAGTAAAGGTCCTATTCTCTCCTCAGAGCCCTCTCTTTGTTTTACATTAAATGTTATTTTAGGACCTAAACATTACAAAGTCTCTGCCTTGTTAGATTCAGGAGCCTCAGTGTGTTTTTTAGATGAAGAATTTACTAAAAGACATAGCATATCTTTAGTAAAGAAAACTAAACCTGTTCATGTAGAAGTCATAGATGGTCGTCCATTGTCTTCCGGAGATATTACTCACGAAATCCTTCCTACAGAAGTAATAATCAATGGTCATAATAGTTTTGTAGTATTTAATATCATTAGATCTCCCTCTAATCCAGTCATTTTAGGTTTATTGTGGTTAGAAAAATACAACCCTCAAATAGATTGGATTTCCTGAACTCTCACTTTCTCTAAAAGTATAACTAAAAGTATAGTTAAGCAAGTAGAGAGTCATAAGTTCAGTTCAATTAAACCCGTATTTATAGGTGCGAAAGCTTTCTTGCATGCTGCTATGAAAGAATCACCATACATTATTTATGCTACACTCGTTCCTACTGGTGAAAAGACTTCAAGTGGCATTCCAAGCCAATATCAAGAATTTCAAGATGTATTTGAAAAAAAGAATGCGGATACACTCCCGGAACATCGTCCCTATGATTGCTCAATTGACCTTCAAGAGGAGCACAACTGCCATTCGGACCAATCTATAGTTTATCACAAAATGAGTTGGCTGAATTCAAGGAGTATATTGAAGAAAATCTAACCAAGAATTTCATACGCCATTCTAAATCTCCGGTAGGAGCTCCAATTCTATTTGTGAAGAAAAAAGATGGATCATTGCGGATGTGTATTGATTATCGAGGACTCAACAAGATTACCATCAAAAATAGGTATCCATTACCTTTAATATCTGGACTTCTTGATGAGCTGAATCAAGCTAAGATCTATACAAAAATAGATCTTCGAGGAGCATACAATCTAGTATGCATCAAAGAAGGAGATGAATGGAAGACTGTGTTTCGAACTAGGTATGGACATTTTGAATACAACGTCATGCCTTTTGGACTTACAAATGCACTAGCAGCTTTTCAACATCTAATGAATGATGTTTTTCGAGAGTTTTTGGATAATTTTGTGGTATGTTATCTAGACGACATCTTGATCTATTCGAAGAATCCAAAAGAATATGAACTTCATGTTCGTCATGTGTTACAAAAATTAAGAGATGCAGGACTCTATGCCAAGATAGAAAAGTGTGTATTCCACACTACTCAAGTCGATTTCTTAGGTTACATCATTTCAAATGATGGACTTATGATGGATCCTAAGAAAGTTCAAACTATTATAGACTGGAAGATCCCAAAAATGGTAAGAGATGTCCAATGTTTTTTGGGATTTGCCAACTACTATCGGATCTTCATCAAAGACTTCTCTCGAGTTGTAGCTCCACTTACACGTTTGACTTGTAAAGACAAACTCCAATGGAATCAAGAAGCGGAATTTGCTTTTGAATCTTTGAAGACAGCGTTTGTTTCTGCACCAATCTTGTATCGTGTTGATTTTTCTAAAGCATTTTTTATAGAAACAGATGCATCGGATTTTGCTCTGGGTGCAATTTTATCACAAATGGAAACAGATGACAAACTTCATCCAATAGCCTTTCATTCAAGTAAATTCTCAGCACCAGAAATCAATTATGAGATCCACGACAAAGAACTTCTTGTAATTGTGGATTCTTTTCAAGAATAGCGTCATTATCTAGAAGGCGCTTCTAGTCCAGTCATCGTGTATACGGATCACAAGAACCTCGAATATTTTATGTCAACACGCATATTAAATCATCGCCAAGCTCGTTGGAGCATGTCTTTATCAAGATTCGAATTCATCATCACTTATCAGCCAGGAAAAGAACAAGGTTTATCTGATGCCTTGTCTAGACGTTCTTATCTTGCACCAAAAGAAGGAGATGTAGCTTTTGAGCAACAAAGAACGGTTCTCTTGAAGCCAGAACAATTTCATCTTCGAGCAATAAAATCAATATTGACTGTTGATTTAACTTTTCTTAAGCAAGTCCAGTTAAGTATGTTTTCAGACCCTCTTGTTCATGATATCAAGAACAATTCTTCTAAATCTCATGATCCATCTAAATTTGAATTAGAAAACAACCTACTCTATTTTGAAGGACGCCTATATGTTCCAGAAGGAGAAGCACGTTTACGTGTTCTTCAAGCTCGTCACGACTTCTCAGCAGCAGGACATTTTGGATATAATAAGACTTTGGAGCTGATATCTAGGGATTTTTGGTGGCCTCAAATATGGAAGACAATTAAAGATTTTGTACAATCATGTGATGTTTGCTCAAGATCAAAAACTCCTCGTCATCGACCTTTTGGACTTCTTCAGCCATTACCCATTCCAGAACAACCATGGTCTTCTGTTTCTATAGACTTCATAATGGATCTTCTAATCTCAGGTTCTTATGACTCTATATTCGTGATAGTAGATCGTTTTACCAAGATGGCACATTTTGTACCATGTACAAAATCTATCACAGGTGAAGAAACAGCTAAGCTCTTTCTTAACAATATCTATCGCTATCATGGATTATCCAAGGATATTATATCAGATAGAGGTACTCAATTTGTATCAAGATTTTGGCGGACTCTTTTCAAGATTCTTAAAGTGGATATAAAACTATCTTCGGCATTCCATCCTCAAATTGATAGAAAAACGGAGCGTGTTAATCAAGTTTTGGAGCAATATTTAAGATGTACCATTAATTAACAATAAGATGATTGGACAACTCTTTTGCCATTGGCAGAGTTTGCTTACAATAACACGGTATACTCTTCTACAAAACAAACACCTTTCCTTGCTAATTATGGTTATCATCCATGACTTGATACTTTTGACTTTTCAAAAGTTGATAATCCTGCTGCGAAAGATTTGGCAATTCATTTATCTGAGCTACATACAACGATGAAGGCACAGTTAAAAGAGGCTCAAGAACAACAAAAGACCAATGCGGATGTCTATCAAAAGGAACAACCATCATTCGTCTTGGGTGATAAGGTATGGCTACTTCATTGCAATATCAAGACCACTCGTCCTTGTGACAAGTTGGACTATCGAAGGCTGGGACCATTTTTTATTTCTGCACAAATCAATCGAGTTACATATTGTTTACATCTACCGGAGTCAATGAAAATCCATCCAGTATTCCAGGTATCTCTTCTTAAACCATACAAGACAGTGGACATACCAAGAAGACAAACTCCACCTCTTCCTATAGAAGTGGACAACAATGAAGAGTTTGAAGTAGAAGAAGTCTTAGATTCAAGGCGACGCCAAAATAAATTAGTATATTTTGTCCATTGACACGGATATGGTATTAGTGAACGCACATGGGAGCTAATAAAGAATCTTGCAAATGCAGCAAAGGCGGTAGAGGCTTTTCATCGACGACATCTATCAAAATCAAGATGAAAACCTTCTTTATAAAAGAAACAACATCTAGGCAAGATAACATTCTACTTTCAATTCTTGTTCGTAGCTTCATTGTAGTAGTGGCGCTCAGGAGATGGAGAACCAACAACCAGCAGATTCAACTCAAGAGCCTTCATTTGCTGACCTGCCGGATGAGACATTACGATTGTCACAACCTTCAAGACGACTCAATCGAGATGAAGATCTTCAAGAACGACATGTTCTTCCTCGAATAGATGGTGAGATACAACGCGTTTGGTATCACGATTTGGGAAGGGACTTCCGATTTTTGGTGATTGTGCTAGAGGTAGGAACAACTCCTGATGGTGTTCCAAATATTCTATTCGAAGGAAGTTAGGAAGGCCTCAACAATGATCAAATAACTGGATGGTCTTCCCGCCCTGGTATGGGACACTACCGATGGTTGAGAGGCCCTATCAATCATCTTCGAAGAGAACAGAGATCAGAGTATGTGGCGAATATAATTCATCGCATCATAGATTTCTTCAACATATGATGACCGCTCCTCGTGGAACTCGTCCCTAGAAGGGGGAGTAATGTCACGGCCATAATCATGTAATCTAATAATTACATATAGAAATAGGTAGAAGTAAGTAAAAGTAGATAAAAGTAAGTTAATTCTATAATATTTAATATGGAAGCTTCCTAGAAACTTTCTAGATGCTGCTTTGACTTCATAGGTGTCTTTAATTGACTTTTTGGATTAGAAACATGGTCAACAAGTTGACCATGTGCCACACATGTTGTTAGCTTGAAGATCAAGCTAACTATGTGGTCCATACATAGAAAAACTTGCCTTGTAAGTCAAGGCATGTGTTCTACAAAGTCAACACATATTGGAGGTCCTATAGAACGTCGCCACGTAGCCCCTAGTTAGATAGTATATATAGAGACAAGAGTGAAGGCTTCTTCACTCTTGTCAACTCCTTTCTTGCTTCTAGTCTAGTTTCAAGGGTCTCTAATTTTCTTGTCTTTTGGCAATAGCCATTCTAGTTTCTCTTTCAATATATATACTTGTTTATATATATTTTGTTACCTCTCTTTGAGTGAAGGCTCATTTGTCTGAATTATTTTTTCATCGAGTTTTTGTCCTTGATAGGCTTCTACCTTCTTCCAAGGCTTCATACTAAATATTTAGGTCCTATATATATATATATATATATATGCCAAAATAAAAAAAAAATAAAAAAAACAAAGTAAGGTTTCTTATACCAATTCTTTTTAATTTAATATACTTATTACTTTAACACACATCTAGATTTATCAACATATAATATGTTTTAACTAATTTTTACATACTATAAGCATTTACAATATGACAACATGATTTATTTTTTGACCAAGTTTTTACCTTTCAATCAATTATAAACACATGTAAAGTCAAAATAGTATCTATAAAGCTTCTAAAAAGCATCTCTAAGAAGTATTATGAAAATAATTTATATTTATCTATTTTTATCTATTTCTACCTAATCACATAGGTATTTACTAGAAAATGTATATATATTTGTGACATTATCTTCCTTCTAAGAACAAGTTTTACAAAAAATGGTCATCATGTATTGATAAAATTCAAGATATAAAAAATTATATTTGCTACACACTTTGCTCTTTGCTCTCTTCAAAGATAGTTGATAGGTCTACTCAACTATTAGTAATGTCCTATACCAAGACAAAAAGATCACTTTGTTATTTGATCATTGTTGAGGCCTTTGTAACTTCCTTCAAATGAAATATTTGGATCATCATCGAGAGTTGTTCTTGGCTTTAATAAAATCACCAAACATTGAAAATTTCTTTCAAGGTCATGATATCAAACATGTTGTTGTGTTATGGTTTGGCTACCATGTGAAAATAATATATTTATATATATTTAATATACAATATACTAGACAACATGGTGAGAGCGATATTAGTAGATTTTTGTTGATTATAAGATGTGGATAGATTACTACCTTGAAAAGAGGTTGGATCAAGAGATATGAATTTTCAACATTTAGGATAAAAATATCTTTTGTGGAAAGAAAATATTTTGAAGGATTTTGTTATATTTTGAATTTTTGTATAAATAAAGGGATTTTTGGAAGTTAAGATACCTTATAGAAGCCAAAGCTAAACTCTCTACAACTAGATATCCCATGTATTCCTAGATTGCAAATCACACCACACTACAACTAATGGATCCAACGTAAAATATCTGAAGCAGAGAGCTTTGAAGAAATATTTTGATTTTTATTATGGTCGGAGAACAAAAAAATGGTAGTGGGACCTATATTGGAGCATCACCATTATAGCTTGATTCTGCTACAGCTCAAATGTTTCAATCATTTACTTTTTTTATGCAATAATAACAAGCCATGGATCATAAAGAGGTAATAGCTACCAAAGCCTTATAATTTATTGTTGGTTTTTTAGATCAGTTTGATAGGAGAATTATCTCAAATAATTTGAAATATTATTCTCAAGAGATGGAACTCAATAAAGTACCAAAAAAAGAAATGATCTTAACGTTTAAGCTTGCAATTATACTAGAGCTACAGTGTTGTACTGTAATTGCTTATCATATATAAAAATTAGTTAAGACATATAATATGTTCATAAGTCTTAGTATATATTATAATAATTAATAAATTTATTTAAAAAGAGTGGATATAAAAAAACTTTATTTTGAGTTTTATCTATTTTGATTATAGCATTCAAAAAAATTATAAGACCTAAATATTTAGTATGAAGCCTTGAAAGGAGATTAGAGCCTAAAAAAAAAAATCTTTTACTAATAGGAAGCTTATTGGGAAGGAAGAAAGCAAGGCATGGTTGGATGAAGGCAAGGAATGATGATCTTCATTCCTATAAATCAAAGGCCATGCCAATGGGCTTCAAGGAGGTTGCTTGAGGTCTTATTAGTGATTAGGGTTTCTCTTTCAAAGTCATCCAAGCTTTGGAGGCCAGAATCAAAAAAATTATATTTTTTGGGTATATATTAGGTACAAATTTTGTGTGATTTGGAGTTTTTATGAAAGAGTTATTGATGCTTAAAGTTAAGGTGTTGATTTTGTACCTACCATCACTCTTTTGGATATAACACATGTGTACAAAAAGTAACAGAGGATCAGCAATTGAAGTTGGAGAGAACACTCTCTTAGCTACACTTTTGGCATATTATTTGATGGATTTCAAGTTTGGATCAAGGAGATATTAGAGGTTGAAGTTAGCGCTTGCAAATCTTAGGGTAATAAGTGACCCAAATTGCTAGTGGTTGTATTTTAGCTATATCTTATATAATTTGATAAGATTTTAGCTAAAATATTCTAAAAATGTGTATTTTTATGTAATCAAATTTTGTACATAAGATTTGTGGCATTTGAATTTTGGATTTGTAAGATATTAAGAAAATAGTTTTTGAGTGCTTGTAGATTAGGATTTAGAGCACTTGCTAGAGTTTTTAAGATGCTAGAAGATCTGTATTAGATTTACGGTTCATTATTTTTGTAATAAAGCTCAAGATAAAATCTATGTTATATAGAAAGTTTAGAAAAACTAAATGGTTGGGTCAAGAGATATGAATTTTTAACATTTAGGATAAAAATATCTTTTAGAAGAAAAAAATATTTTGAAGGATTTTATTAAATTTTGAGCTTTTGTGCAAATAAAGAGGTTTTTGGAGGCTAAGACATCATATAGAAGCCAAAGCTAAACTCTCTATAGCTAGATATCTTTTGTATTCTTAGATTACAAATCACGCCATATGACAACATTGTATCTTATAATTTATTTGAAAAAAGACATGTCATTGTTAAAGTTCTTTATCTTGATTACATTATCTTGAAGGTTGTGATAATTACAATGTCTTGTCTAATAAGTCAACAAGTAAAAGTTCTTGAGTTGAATCTAATAATTATTGATTTTCCATCTTTTTAGCATTATAGATATACAAAAGCTAGAAAGAAGAATAGAAGAATAGAAGATAGAGTGTTATCTTCCTTATATCTTGATTTTTTTATAACAAAGATTTTTTATTCTTCATCTTAGTTTTGATAAATGTTGACGATGAAAAATTTCAACTCTCTTTACTACATTTGCAAGATTCTTTACTGGCTCCAATATGTATTCATTAATATCATATTTACAGTAATGAACAAGATATTCTAATCTATTTTGGCACCTTCTTAAATCTAAGACTTTTTCTACTTCAAACTCTTGAATATTATCTTCTTCTATAGGAAGAGGTGGCATTTGTCTTCTTTCTAAGATATTCATTGTGTTATATGGCTCAAAAAGAGATACATGAAATATAAGATGGATCTTTAGACTTTGATAGATATAATTAATAAGCAATAAGATTGAGTTATTCACTAATAAAAAAATATCTAAGCTTATAATAGTCTAACTTGCCACATAAACAAATAGTCTTGATATTGCGACAAAATAATTCTACCTTGTCATCCACATTGAATTGTAGTTATTTCTTAAGATAGACATCTTTATTAATCTTTTGTTATTCTTAAGCTTCTTTTAACTATGCCTTTATTATTGGATGTGGCTCTAATAAATAATTTGTCAAAATTTTTGCCATAAGATTATCAACTTTTTAAAAATAAAAAATATCAAGTTGTAGATGATAATCATAATTGACAAAGAAATTATTTATTAAATAGAAGAATATATCAAATTATTGTATGTTAACTTTATCAATGATAAAAGAGTTGTATAATCATCTTGATGATAATTGATGGTATACCTATCATAGACATACATATTTATCTTATTAATTATTTAGATAATAAGAATAGATAGAAATAAGTCAAAGTAGATAATTATGATAATATCTTGTGGAAAGCTTTCTAGAAGCTTCATAGATACTGCTTTGCCTTTATACATGTCTATAGATGATTGGTAGGTTGAAAACATGGCCAACAAGAAGGCCATGTATCAACATGTTGACCACTTGTAGTACAAGTTGGACATATGGTGCACACCTAGAAAACTTGTTTTACAAATTAGACATGTGTCCTGCAAGTTAGACACATATTAGAGGTTCTACAGCATGTCGCCACATATTTCTTAATTAAGTAGTATATATAGAGGTAAGAATGAGGCCTTCTTCACTCTTGTTAATTTCTTTCTTATTTTTAGTCTAATTTCAAGAGTCTTATGTTTTCTAGTCTTTGGCAATAGCAATTCCAAGTCTTCCTTGAATATACATACTTTTGTTTATTTTTTCACTTTCCTTTTGACATAGATTCTACAAATTTATATATTTTCTTGTAGTTTGTGTCCTCAACAGATTAACAAGAGTATACATATAATATCAAAGCTTTGTCCTTTTTCAATTAAGAGTAGATTATTTCTTTCTCTTCATAAGACATAAGCATATTAGAAGTTGTGGATTACCTTCTTCTAAATTAATATTGTTTCTAGAAATTTTTCTTTTCTTGATTCTTGAATATTGTATTTTGTAATGTCGTATTGTAAATGCTTACAGTATGTAAAAATTAGTTAAAATATATTATATGTTAGTAAATCTAGATGTGTGTTAGAGTGGCTAATAGATTAAATTAAAAGGATTTGGTATAAAAAACTTTACTTTGTTTCTTTACTTGTTTTGATTTTGACACAAAAAAAAAATATGTAGGACCTAAATGCTTAGTATGAAGCCTTAGGAGAAGGTGGAAACCTAAAGATGAAAATCTAAACTAGTAGGAGGCTAATTAGAAGGGATGAAAGCAAGGCATGGTCGGATGAAGGCAAGGAATGGAGAACTTTATCCCTATTGGTCGAATACCATGCCCAATGGGCTTTGAGGAGGCTGCCCGTGACCTTAACAAGGGTTTCGACGACTTCAAAGAGGGCATTCAGAGATTACAAGCTAGGGTTATAAAGTTTAGGATTTGGAATATAATTTGTGTGCAAAAATTAGAGGATTTGAAGTTAGGGTGAAGAAATTATAGCCATTTGAAGTTAAGGTGTTAATTTAAGACATATTGTTATTCTTTTGAAGATATGAGGAGTTTTATAGTAGTTTTTGAAGTTTGAAAGGTGCGACTGAAACGGCGATTTCAAGGCCTACATCTTTTATGAAGGAATTATTGCTTTTGGAGTTCATATGAAGGAGTTATAAGGAATTGAAGGTGGCGCCTTCAAATCAAAGGTAGTAAGTAAGCGGTTTTATTTGTAGTAATGGTTGGAGCCATAACTTGAGTATTCGGATGAATTTTTGGCTTAAACTTTTTGGAAAATATAAATTCTTGTGTTAAAAAGCTATACATATAAATTTCGTGGCATTTGAATTTATATTTTTTGAGATATGAAGAAAATTTCACACGAGTATATAAAGACAAGGGTTTGAAGCGACTGTTAGGGTTTTCAAGATATCTCAAGATCTACAATGAATTTGTAGTTGAAAATTATTATAAAAGTTAATAAAAATACATCAGTACTTCATATAAAATTTGAGTTTGTTTGGATAGTCGGATTAGGAGATATGAGGTGTTGAAGTTTGGAAAAACCTCTACATAAGAATATACAAGGTTTTAGAGGATTTTATCATATTTTGGATGTTATTGGTTACTTGAGGCTTGTATATTTGGTATAATTGTTCAAAAAGGAAAAATTTATATATGAACTTAGGACTTCCCTTATTTTCAAGCTTGATTGAATAATTAGTGATAGCTAAAAGCCCAACATTTTCTTGAAGCAAACTCTCTCTATCCGGACAACGAGAATAGATACCTTTCTATTTATTGTGCTAGCATGGCAGAGGTTGCTGAAATAAAGAGTGCAATGGCTCAAATATAAGAGCAAATGAGAGAGTTAATTCTTGTAATGTATCAACTTAATCTACCACTACAAGGAACAACAAGATTATCAAGCAATGAAGATATAGAGATGATTGGAGTTGCTTCAACATCTTCACCAAGCCATACTACTGCTCCTACAATGGAACATTATTCAAATTTTAAGGAATCAAAAATTGAATTGCCTTAGAAGTTTGATGGCATAAGATCTAAGTTTTGAAGATTCATTAATTAGATGTAACTGGTGATTGAACTACAACCTCAAAGTTATCCAATTCAAAGATCATAAGTTAGGTTTATTAGAATACTATTTTCAAGTTCTACTTTATCATGGTTTTCATCATTTTTTGAACAACGTGATGCAATATTGGATAAATTAAAAGAATTTTTGATAGAATTTTGATGTATATATAGATAACATAATGCAATCCATATTACAACTAACAAGATTTATATCTTGCAACAAGAAAATTGATTAGTGATATTATATATTTAATAATTTTGACAATTAGCAATGAATATCAAGTGAGATGATTCAGCAGTCATTGACCAATTTTTTTATGGATTACAATATGAAGTAAAAAAATTAATGCTCAATTTATCTGATCCTTAGATATTGAATTAAGCAATTGACTTTGCTATGAAATGTGATAATTGGCATTTTGAGTTTTGATTTGAGAATCACACAAAGGAACCTCAATGTTATTATAATTCAATGATGATACCAACGACTTTTCAATCTAAATATTTGAAAGTAGAAGACTTGTAAATTGATGCAATAGATTTTAAATTACTTATCAAATAAGAAAAGACTTATCATCATCAAGAAGGACTATGTTTATATTATGGAGAAACTAAGTACACTATTCAATATTATCCAAAAAAACAATGCAACTAGAAAATGAGCAGTACTGCTATCAAAGATGAAAACATGTCAAAAAAAAAAATTATCCAGCTAAAATCTTATACAATTCTTAATAAAGGTCATATTCTTTCCTCAAAATCCTCTCCTTGACTTATAATAAATGTGCGTTTAGGATCTAATAATCACAAAGTCTCTGCTTTAATAGATTTGGGAGCCTCAACTTATTTTTTAGATGAAAAATTTGTTAAAAGTCATAATATATAGTTAGTACAAAAAACTAAATTCATACATATAGAAGTCATAGACAATCATCCATTATCTTTTGGAGATGTTACTTATAAAACACTTCTTATAGATATAATAATAAATAGTCATAATAATTGTGTAATTTTTAATATAATTAGATTTCCATCTAATTTAGTCATTTTAGGTTTATCGTGGCTAGAAAAGTATAATCCTGTGATAAATTGGATTTTTCATAAAGTTGATTTTTTTTCAAAAATTATTAAGATTTTTTCTAATCCAATAGAAAGCCATGAGTCTAGTGTAGCTAAACTTGTACTTGTAGGTGCAAAAACTTTCTTGCATGTTGCAAAAGAAGTATCGTCTTTTATTAATTATACCACACCCATTTTAAATGATGGAAAGATTTCAAGTAAAATTCTAATCCAATTTAAAGATTTTGAAGATATTTTTGAGAGAAAGAATGTAGATATTCTCCTAGAGTACAATCCATATGATTGTTCAATCAATCTTAAAGAATGAACTTAGCCGCCTTTTAGTCCAATCTATAGTTTATCATAAAATAAATTGGCTGAATTCAAGAAGTATATTGATGAGAACTTCGCTAAGAATTTCATATGCCATTCAAAATCTCCTACAAGAGCTCCTATCTTATTTATAAAGAAAAAAGATGAATCATTGCGAATGTGTGTAGATTATCGAGGACTCAATAAGATTACCATCAAGAATAGATATTCTTTGCTTTTGATATTTGGACTTCTTGATCAATTAAATCAAGCTAAGATCTATACAAAAATAGATCTATCAAGAGCATTGTCATATTGCATGGTTTTCTATCTAGGAATACACTAGGTACCTAGCTATAGAGAATTTAGTTTTAACTTATTGGCCAAGCTGCAATAAGTTATTTAACCTTAAAAATAGAAGACAAATGAATACTATAATATCAAATAGATATTGTACTAATAAACCCTTTTATATTTAAGAAATTTTGTACATAAGGCTTTCTAAAATATCTAAAAAAATTCTAACATTCTTGGCTATACCAAATCATAGCTAACCATTTGTTAGTAGATTAGGTTTTTAATAACTTCAAAAAAAGTCCACAATCTCTTTCCAAAAGCTCATCTTCATATAAAAATTCAACTATAGCTCCATATATCTATCTTCAACATATGTATAAATTTTTGGCTCCCAAAATACTACTTTAATTTATATTAAATACTCAAGTTATAATAAGATCCCTTAAAAATATAATATTTCTGCAAAGGATTTTTTCTTCTTAAAATTTAGAAATTCATATCTCTTGATCCAACTATTTTGATTCTGCTAATTTATAGATAACATAGAATTCATCCTTAAGCTTTACCTTATAAAAATTCAACCATAAATTTACTACCGATCGTCTGACATCTTAAAAATCCTAGCAGGTGCTCTAAAACCCTAATTTATAAGTACCTAAGTATTGTTTTCTTCATATCTCATAAACCCAAAACCTGAATGCTATAAAACTTATGTAAAAAATTTGATTACATGAAAATAAATATTCTTATAAATTTTTAGCCAAAATCTTGTCAAATTATACAAGATAAAGGTCAAAATATAACCACTAGCAATTCAGGTCACTTATTACCTTTAGATTTGCAAGCATTGACTTTGACCTCTAATATCTCTTTCATCCAAATTTTAAATCCATCAAATAGTATGCCAAAAGTAAAGTCAAGAGAGTGCTTTCTTCAATCATAATTGCCGATCCTCTATTACTTTTTGTAGGCATATGTTATATCCAAAAAAGTGATAGTAGATACAAAATTAATACCCTAACTTTGAATGTCCATATCTCTTTCATATAAACTCCAAATGAAACAAAATTTGTACCAAAATTGTAGTCAAAAATCTAAACTTACTGACCCTAGCATTGAAAGTCCAAATGCTTCCGAAAAACTAACCCTAATCTCTAATATGGCCTCGGGCAGCCTCCTTAAAATCCATTGGTCATGATTTTTGACCAATAGGAATGGAGATTTTCATCATCCATCTCCATTCATCTATATAGGTGCCCAAAACTCTCAATTGTTACCAAAATCCCTCTCCAACTCTTTTCTTTACAAGATTTATTCAATGCATGTCCTAAACACCATATAAAAGAAATAGAATAAGTCTTTAAGGATCACCAATATCTAACAAGGGTGACTCTAAATATTTAAAACTTACTACTAATAAGATCAACTTCAAAGTCACTATCAAAAGAAAATAAAGTTATACAAATTCTAATAATAATTCTTTTAAACAACCTCTATTTAAAGTAGTAATTTAACCACACCCTACAACCAACTAAAATCCAGTAACATGGCTCTCGAGATGTTGCTAAATAAATTGTATATTAAATATATAATCACATTATTTTTTACATAGTAGCCAAACCACAACATGACAGCGTATAATCTAGTCTGCATTAAAGAAGGAAATGAATGAAAGACTACATTTCAAACAAAGTATGGACACTTTGAATATAATGTCATGCCTTTTGGACTCACAAATGTACCAGCTACTTTTTAACATCTTACGAATGATGATTTTCATGAGTTTCAAAATGATTTTGTTGTCTATTACTTAGACGACATTTTAATATACTCTAAGAACGTAGAAGAAGATGAAGTTCATATTCGTCGTGTGTTACAAAAACTTAAAAATACAGGATTGTATGCCAAGATAAAAAAATGTATATTCCACACTATTCAAGTTGACTTCTTAGGATACATCATTTCAAACAATGGTCTAATGATGGATCCTAAAAAAGTTTACACAATCATGGACTAGAAGATTTTAAAAATAATAAGAGATATACAATACTTTTTGAAATTTTTCAATTACTATTCGATCTTCATGAAGAACTTTTCTCAAGTTGCAGTATCACTTATACGCTGAACTTGTAAAGACAAGCTTGAATAGAGTAAAGAAGCAGAAGTATGATTTAAAGCTTTGAAGAAATCTTTTACTTCTGTACCAATCTTGCATTGTATTGACTTCTCCAAAGTATTTTTTATGGAGACAAATGCATCTAATTTTGCCTTAATTACAATCTTATTAGAAATAGGAGTAGATAACAAACTTCATCTAGTAGCTTTTCATTCAAGAAAATTTTTAGTAGCCAAGATTAATTATGAGATCCACAACAAAGAACTTCTTGCAATCATGGATTATTTTCAAGAATGGCATTATTATTTAGAAGATGCTTTAAGTCCAATCATCATATATATGGATCACAAGAACCTTGAGTATTTCATGTCAGCACATGTTTTGAATCGTTGCCAAGATTGTTGAAGCATATCTTTGTCAAGTTTTGAATTCAATATTATTTATCAGCCACAAAAACAATAAGGTTTGTTTGATGCCCTTTCTAGACGTTCTTATCTTATACCAAAAGAAGGAGAAGAAGCTTTTGACTAACAAAAGATAATTTTATTGAAGCCAAAATAATTTCATCTTCGAGTAATGAAATCAACATTAACTATTGATTTGACTTTTTTCAAGCAGATCCAAGCAAATATGTCCTCAAACCTTCTTGTTTATGATATTAAAAATAATTCTTCTAAGTCTCAAGATACTTCTAAGTTTGAGTTTAAAGAGAACCTATTCTATTTTGAAAGATGTTTATATGTTCCAAAAAGAGAAGCATGATTATGTGCTCTTGAAGCTCGTCATAATTTCCTTGCAACAATGCATTTTGGATATAATAAGACTTTAGAGCTTATATCTAGAGATTTTCGGTGGCCTCAAATATGGGAGACTGTTAAAGAATTTGTGCAAATATGTGATATTTGTTCAAGATCAAAAACTCCTTGTCAACGACCTTATGGACTCTTCCAACCATTACCTACACCAAAACAACTATGGTCTTCTATCTCTATGGATTTTATCATGGATCTTCCAATTTCAATTTCATGTGATTCCATATTTGTGATTGTAGATCGTTTCACCCAAATGGCACATTTTATACCATGTACAAAATCTATCACAAGTGAAAGAAGAACTAAACTCTTCCTTGACAACATCTATTGCTATCATGGATTAATAAGGGATATTATATCAAATAGAAGAACACAATTTTTATTGAGATTTTAGAGAATTTTTTTCAAGATATTGAAGGTAGATGTAAAACTATCTTCGGCTTTCCACCTTCAAACTGATGGACAAACAAAATGGATAAATCAAGTTTTAAAATAGTATTTGAGGTGTACCATCAACTATCAATAAGATGATTGGACAACTCTTTTGCCATTAGTAGAATTTTCTTATAATAATTTGGTATATTCTTTTATTCAACAAACACTTTTTTTTACAAATTATAATTATCAT